>NC_089315.1:26758130-27028130 GCF_036669915.1 Pocillopora verrucosa | reverse complement strand
ATGGCAAGAGTCGATGTCTACGGTTTCGTTACATGCTGCAAGGACCTGGGGAGAAAGCACTGACAGTTTACCGGAAGACAAAAACGCATCGTGAAATACCTATTTGGATCTCAAAAGGCATCACCCGGGGGAACTGGGTTTATGGTCAGGTTCAGCTCAGCTCCATTTCAGACTTTCAGGTATAGAATTGGGCTTCTTCACCTTTTCTTAGATTTGCTCAAACGAAGTAGACCTTCTTATTCATTCCTTTCGTCTAATGGACAAAACCATCAGCTTTCCGATGTTGGTACAATAAGTTACATCATAACAAGCCGTCCAAAAAAACCCTGCGGACATATCGTTTACATCTGGTGGAAATTTTTGCCGCGCGAACCTTAATCTATCATACTTATCCCATCCCCGCAACACCAACATCGCGAGCGCACTAATAAAGCCTCAAGGCAGTAGAAACTGCAATGAGATTAGTAATTAATTGCAGAAATTGTTTCATTACCGAGAAAGGTGCTTATAAAAGCGGAAACGGAGAGGAGAGAAGACTTGATAGCGTTGACAGGGCTGTACATCGACGAGGGAATAAATTGCAGAGTGACGCCACTGTCGGCGAAAGAAGGTGGAGTATAGCAATGTGATTAGATAGAAAGAGGAATAATTTTTTTTAATCAAATTACGTAAGGGCGCCATTGCCACTAAACTTTGAAACAATTGTGTTTTCGAAGCAATTGAAATTGTTATCGCGCAACTCTGGGACGACACTGCTGCTGTTATTTGCACTCATGAGGCACTGCACATGTACTTCGTGTCTAATGATAGTGACACCGGTCAGGTTGTTGAGGCAGACACTTCTTAACATTCTCGCCTTCATCCGTTGTTTCTCTTTCAGCTTGCCACGAGAACTTAACCAACGAAATAGGATATTTCTTCTCTCCTTCATATCCTGGAAATCTTCCAGATGAAACTTTTTGCAAATGGCACATCACTGTCCAGAAAAACCACATCATTCGTTTGGAATTCCAAGAGTTTTTACTCACGAACCACCCCACATGCGAGAGGTGTTTCCTTCAAATCTTTGATGGACGTGATTTATCTGCGACCGCGATAGGAAAATTTTGCGGCTATATGCATCCTCCAGTTGTCATTTCCTCATCAAACCATTTCACGATTGTTCTCCGCTGTGTTGAGGGTTTGCGAATGACAAGATTCAAGGCCTTTTATCATTCTATTAGAAGTATGTTATATCTCAATGATTTTAAATTTCGAAAATATATTGACCTGTTTCATATGTATAAATCTTAGTAAAATTGAATTTAAAGTTCTGGAATTAAAAGATAAATATGAAATGGATGACCAAAGCAATGCAACTTGCGGTTGAAGTAGGCTTAATTGGCGTTCGGGTCACTTTCCTAAACATTAGGTGGAGATGTTTTTTGGTGAAATATGAAACTTTGTCAATTAGCTCGCGGCAGAGAGTTTGATGAGGTGCAGTATTCAGTCATTACTCCAAACAAAGGTAAAATGCCAGCTGAAATGCGTAATGGCGTACCTTTAACGATATTTGATTTTTCTCTCACTTCTCTGCATCAGAATTAATAGTGCTAAATGAGAAAACCGTATGGCAAAATCTGTGCTTGTTGTGAGAGATATCACAATTTCCGAGTTTGAGATTCCACTTTGGGAAAAAGAGAAGTTTTGAACCGCAATAGGAAGGGTAATATCAGTGACTGTGACAAAGCCATTAGGGCTAGTCGTAACTAACGCCTTAACTACAAATTGGTGGCTACATCTACGTTTTCCATTTTTCAGCTCAAGATTGGGAAGGATCGTCTTGCTTACTTCATCGAGGTAAATGAATCTTTATCGATAAACTGACTGCTTGAAATAATTTTTTTCCAGTTTTTAACCAAATCGTGAAAAGGA
This sequence comes from Pocillopora verrucosa, assembly GCF_036669915.1. Taxonomy (NCBI): domain Eukaryota; kingdom Metazoa; phylum Cnidaria; class Anthozoa; order Scleractinia; family Pocilloporidae; genus Pocillopora; species Pocillopora verrucosa. The sequence goes on along the minus strand of NC_089315.1, from coordinate 27,026,216 downwards.
TTGAAGGATGATGTTAGATAGTAACTGAATGTCGAAAATCGTTTTTAGAATGCCCATCAAGCTGCGAGTGTAAGGAGTTTGGTGAAGTATACGACAAGAGGATTCTGGTTATTGGAGAAAAGTTGCTGGCTGTACCGAGTAATCTTCCTTCAAATACTGGAGCAGTGTATGTTTAACCGTTTTCCTGGTTATCATCATTATCACTACTCATTATACTAACAATCACCCAGTCCTTCTGCTTACATACACGAACTTATTGAAGAGATTTGGCTTGATGTCTACGGCAATGGTCAAACGGCAAACAACAATATTGAACTCGATAGCGCCTTTTTCCAGCCTTTTGCTTTCTGAAGTGGAAATATTTTGACGTGAAAAAATAAGATCTATGTTCACAAAAGGTTATTAAACAAAAAACCGATCCTAATGCTTTGTTCATTTTAGGGTTAAAGGAAATTTAAGCAGTAAACGTCATACGTAAACTCTCTATATTGTTTACGTGCACACATTAAGCTGTTTATTGATAATTTTGGCAAGGGAGATTACTCTGAGGGACTTTTTTTCCTCTCTCAATCATTTTGTTCCGTGAATTATAGCCTGCTGCTAAGGTTTCCTTGATTATTTACTTAAGTTCAAGTTCAGGTGATTCTGTATGAAGGCCATATTTTTACTGTACAAGATAATGTGCCTCTATTACGATCATATTTACCAGGGTTTTTCGTCAAAATTGGATCTCTCAACTTCGCGAGAAGGAGTTTTCAGACCTTATAACACTCGAGTATATGTGAGTTGAACGCCATATTCTCTGTTTTTATAAATGTAGTGTTAGGTTTTCCTTGAAATGAAAAAACCTTTTAGATGTCAAATAGATGTATGTATGTTTAACCAACCCTCTGATTCTTCACGCTATTTTAAGGTTCAATGAGACAAAAATGATATATTTCATAGTGTACCATATGTCTACGAATTTTATTCTGCAGTATGGAGAGCACAATTAAAGTAGGACTCTCCATGGTTCTGGCTACATTCAATACCTTGAAAGATCTTCGAATACAAGTTGAATAATTCTACTTGAAAAGCCATACATTTTAGAGATATCAAATTAATAGGTTACATGTTCTCTTTGAAACAGTGACCTTAGCTTTAATAATCTGCTCCACCTGGATGAAGAATGTTTTCAAAACGTATCTTCTGTTACTACGCTGTGAGTATTGGATGGCGATTATAGTTTAATAAATATGAATTAGAGCATTCCAAAATTTGTCAGCGAAGTTGTCAGCTTTCTCATCTCGAATGTCCCCATGGCCGATAGGGACATTCCTCCTCATTGCTTTATTCGAAAGATTATTATCCTGAAGGAATCATGGGATAAATGGATAGCCAGGGTAACGTAGTATGCGTTGATGAGAGGGTTGACGACGTCTCCTCTAGATAAGACAACTTTTGAGGACGTAAGAGAAAGCATAGATCAGTGCTCCAGAGGAGATCTTCTCTATGAATCCGTCTCGCATTATCGCTTAGATTTGTTGAAATGAACTGTTAGAATCTTACTGTGAGGCTTTCTTGTGTTCTCGGCAGGAGACTGAATTCTAACTTTCTTCGAATTCTTCCTATTGGAGCATTCAGCGAGCTCCCTAATTTAAAAGTCCTGTGAGTATCTCCAAATATAATCTCATTCTTTCTCATTGCATAACATCATGAAGCGACGATCGACAAGATCTCGATTGAGTGGGCTCAAGAAACTGTCTATTTTATTTCAGTGACTTAGGAAGTAACCTTCTTAGCAGTATCAGAAGTGGAGTGTTTGATGCACAGTCAAATTTGAATGTTTTGTAAGTACTTATTTTCAATAAAATTTGAAAGCTGACAAAGATTGAGAAACTTTTAAAGCATTATTTTGGCTTTGTTTTTAGAGGTTTACGCGCAAACCAACTGATGAATTTGCAGAATGGCGTTTTTGACAACAAAAGCAAGATGACCCATTTGTAAGTAAAAGGTTTTCTTTTGTTCTAAGCCAATCGCCAAAGTCATACCATTGCTATTCAAAACAAACCGAAGGGTTAGGATGAGAGTTTAGTTACACGGTGAATTGGAAGCCATATGTCTAACCTTAATACTTTATAAATCATATTCGAAACGTAATAATGGACTTCTAATTTTTATAAGATACCTTCAGGAAAACAAGCTGACAGCATTGCCAAATGGCTTATTCAAAGATCTCTCCAAGTTGGAAGTCTTGTGAGTACTGAAATGAGTAAATTAATGTCTCCTCAAATTACTCTATCTGCTGTGAAGGGAAAATTTGATAACTTCTTGTTCAAACCATGATAGTTTTCTTAATGGAATTTTGATTGTGCTCATTGTTTAAAGTAGACTGAGAAGTGACATTGAAATGCATGTGTAGAGGGTTTTCGCTGAAACAAATTCGCCTATAAATCGTGTTGAGATTTTGTTTCATGTCTCTCACTCGACAGAAATCTAAGCAGAAATGAGATGAGAACAGTGACAAAGGAAACGCTTCAAGGGCTCAGTGCACTGAAATATTTGTAAGTAGTTTGAATTTTCAGCCTTGAGGGAGTCTCCCTGTGGGGATTTATCTCCACTGAAGAATTCGTAGAATAAATGAGGTCAGTGGTAAGAAAGAAGTAAATTACAATGCTCGACCAGTCTGAGATTGAACCAAAGGACGTATTAACTACCGAACGCTTTTATTTGAGTTCACCCTTGTTCATCAGTTTAAGTTTGAACAATTCGTTTTCCAAATAGCTTAAGACCATTCTTTGTGCAGTGATTAAGTATTAATTTTATCCATTTCATCAAGCCTGTGTGCAGATATTCAACTGCAAATAAAAAGTTTTGAGCAGATCAATCAAATGTTCTTCTTGCTTAATAAAACAGGTACTTGGACAACAATAAATTAGCCAGAGTACCTTCAGATGCATTCAACGAGCTGAATAGCCTTAAGTATCTGTGAGTTTTTTACAATTGATATTGTAATAGCTACGCTTTTTTGTCTATCTAAAATGGATACTTCATAATGATAGAAATTGTCAGTGGACACTATATATGGGTATTTATATTATCCAACGTATCATTTCTTATTTGATTGATTACATTGTAGCTCAGATGTAAAGTGTTTTCGTCTTGAAAAATCCCAACAGGAAACTAGATCGTTTCATCCTTTGTTGCTACGCTAAGAAATCCGTGAAAGGAATTACTTGTGATTCTCCTACTGATGAGTTCTCCAGCTGTGACGACCTCATGAAGAACAAAACGCTTCAGATCTGCATTTGGATTCTTGGAATCCTCGCCTTCCTCGGCAACCTTCTTGTCATAATATGGCGAATAGTTGATAAAGAAGAGAACAGGGTTCATTCATTCTTGCTGACAAATCTTGCCGTAGCCGACATGTTTATGGGTGTCTATCTTTTGACAATAGCAATTGTGGACGCGAGATGGCGGGGTGAATATTTTAAGCATGACACAAAATGGAGGGCTGGTATAGGCTGTCAAATTATTGGAGTCCTATCCATGCTCTCAAGCGAGGTATCTGTGCTGATTTTAACAGTCATCACCATCGACCGATTTATTTGCATCATCTTCCCTTTCAAGTTCAAGCGTCTTACATACAAGTATGCCGTATTCACCTGCGCAACCGTGTGGATACTTGGCGTAGTCATCTCCGTGATACCAATCACCGGAATAGACTATTTTTACGATAAAAGTGGTGATTTCGGTTTTTACAGTCGCTCAGCTGTTTGCCTTCCTCTTCAGCTATCGGAAGGAACCCCTGCCGGCTGGGAATATTCCGTTTCTTTTTTCATCGGTTTAAACTTCGTTTCGTTCACGTTTATCTTGGTGGCGTATATCTTAATGTTCTGGACCGTCAAGCGCGCTGCCCGCGCTGTTCGATCAACGAGTATGAACAAAGAATCTGCAATGGCCAAGAGACTTATTTGTATTGTGATGACCGACTTCTGTTGTTGGATGCCTATAATAATTATCAGCATTTTGTCCCTGACAGGAAATTTCTACGATCCGGACAAAATTGCCTTCGTGTGGATCGCAGTGTTTGTTCTTCCGCTTAACTCTTCACTTAATCCAATTCTTTATACATTTTCTACCGAGAGAACGAAACGAAGCTTAACCAGAAAGAGGAGAGATGTTACTGGCATGGTTATGAAGTCTTTGAATAGTCGCGCTGGAGGTGGGTCGAAAAATGGCAAGATTCACTTTTTTTATATTGAACTGTTATTACATTTTCCATGGACTTAAAAGGCGATGATTTCTTGGAAAAAAAGACACTTTTGTTTTTATTTCTTAATATAAATCTATAACTTTCAGTCACTTTGAAAATTATTACAAGTTGCATATTTAAAAAGACCTGCCCGAGAGCTGAGAGCCCCTTATGAAGTTGTCATGGTTCCTTATCTGAACCTTTTTTCCAAGTTGGCTACGAACTCCGTTACCGTGTTATCTTTTCCTGTCTATTTCTAGATCAATCTAAGGACTACCTGGGAACGTATGCTGAAAACACTTTAGCATCTATTGCTGAATCCAGTCCTCGACCGGTTAAAAGAATTGTGGAAAAAAAGGAACAGCAAAGTAAACAAGTGAAGACTAAGTTAAAGCTGATCGAAGTAGTGGATATCTTTAAAGAAGACACTACAGGAAAGCTTTCAACGGTAAGAACCTTTCAAAGATATATCACTGAACTTTTCGATAGATACCCACTGAAGTAAATTAAAGGTAGGTTTCTAACATACATTTAGCCTTGTCATTATAAACAAACCATGAATACATCGACCGATATTTCCTTAAGTGCTCCTATGAACGGTCCTATTATGCAAACGCAAAACGATATTGCAAACGAGGAAATTGTGTCCCCTTGCTGTCTCCTTGCGATGTAGGGTTACGTCACAGCTTGGTGCGAGGAAGAAGGAGTACTTGGTATGGTATTACTGAAGTACTTCGGAAAGGAAATGAAGGAAGACTGGACTCGAGAGATAGATATAGTTCAAGGTCTGTCTATTAATGAAGACCCGCAAGACAACCTTCTTCATTATCGCTGGCACTCTAAAGGTAAGTGAGCATTTTTGCATCCGATATTTCTGCACATGTATATGAAAAATATACACATTTCGCAGATTTAGCTAAAGAAGGCGAAAAACCAAAATCCACAGCAAAACAGGAGAAGCTCTGAAAGACTATAGTTTCTCGCTCAAAACAAGAGTGCCATTCATGAACGGAGTAAACTTAGTTGACGAGGTTTTGAATTGAAATAATCTAAATGGATCTGATGATCTTCAGTATAGTAGCTAAGTCACGTGTCTTAACAGGCAGATACAATCGAACGGCGTGCTGATACATACTAAGTAGCCAGGGGTGGAAGGAAAGGTGTAACGGAGTAGTCAGGTGCCAATAATGGCATGGCTTTTTTTAGTCTTCAATCTTTCCGCGCACTACAAGCTTTTCCTGGAAAAAGCTGATCACACGTGATTAATTCTAGGCTGATTATCAAGTTTGACATATTTAAGGCTTGTGATACTTTATACTATATCGTAAGAGAGGCAAGGGATTAACAGAGTAGAAATACCCAGTTTTGCTTCAGATAACGGTGGGCTGCTAAATTTCTGAGTGGCCTTTTCATTATAGTGCTGTTGTTGATTTTCAGCGTCTGAACAGAGTATTGAACATGGCAAGAAGAAGATTCATGGGATACAAGAAAGTAGTTGGTAGGTTATCATTGGCGTAACTCTGTTCATTTAATTTACGGTCATTTAAACTGTAGTTGTCTCGTTAAACCAAAGTAAGAACATGACCTATAAAACTTTGAATTATTTTAAATTAATTTAATTTTCATTTTGTAATCCTTGTTAAAATTGTGAGTGTTGATTGATTCAAAAATTTTTACTTTACGTTCTCCCCTTAATTAACTCTTCATTTCCTTCTGAATTTTTTTAAGGCTTATTTGTTACGATTTTGAGTCGAGCTCCACTTTAGAAGATTTTCTTTCGGAGAAAAGAGTTGTTATCGACCTCGACGCGGTATGCGCTATAGCTTGTGACGTCATCACCGCCATAGAACATCTTCTGGATCATGGAATAGCTCATAACAACATCACAACTGGCAACATTTTGATTAGACAGTGTCCAAGAGTGAGTAGATTACTGATGTTTTAGGCCATCAAATTATCCTCGCCTAATCTCGCCTAAAGTCTCTCACGATAGATGTGTTGTGGTGCCAACTCCGGTCTAATGAACAATAATAGATGAAATGTAGAAGAAAATAAAAACCGTGTTTCTTAATGTGCAGGACAACGCTTTTTAAATGGGTTTCACTTAAGAAAGTTTTAAAATTGTTTCTGTACACCTCTTCCATACATGTGGGGCTTCATTTGATATTTGTCTAAAATTAGTGTTCTTGGACTGGCTAGCAAGTGAGCTAGTGTAACGAAATAACAATTTTACCCAAGAGCGTGACCAAGAAGGCTTTTAAGCGTGCAAATAAAAGATTGACGATTATTCCCGCCATCACTAATGAGGTCTATGAAGTGAATTTGACACGATCGACGCGTTTTACAGGTACCTCCGATCAAAGCCGTTCTGGGTGGGTTTTCTCAAGCGTCTATGGCAAATGATGCAGGTGCGTTCACAAACTCGGCGGCCGACGAACAGAGTTGCTATAACCGCGACATAAAGCAGTTCGGACATTTACTAGCAACCTTACTAGGACACTGCCATGGCTCCAGTGAATACGTTAAGGTAATTATCATGAAGTCAGTGTCAGCTGGTATTTATGACGACCTAGAAACAGCTTGGTTGATTAGCATATACTGATCCCTGGTTAAAGCAAATGGTCAAGATTAAGAACCGCTCGTAGATAGTTTACCACATTTTAATTGGTTGCCTTAGCTTTAGTGAACACGATAAGCTAGCATCTATTTTTTTTAACTATTTAGTAATACTTAATTAACTGCGGTGCAGCAGGATTACGAAACAAAATGACCTTGACAAGTGTTCAAGACCACACCGGTCTATTTTGTCGAATTATCCTGCCACGTAAAGGGCGTTGTTATCGTTAGTCTCGCCATGAGTCTCATGGTAAAAGTGTAACTCTTCTCTTGAACTAGCAACAACAAATGTCTCTGCTTTGTATAAAGCTGTAAGTAAAGATACAGTTATTTTATGCAATGTACATGAAGCTGCCTGATTAAAAGCATAACTTTCTTTCTTTTGTTTTGTTTATGTTCTGTAGTTGCATGAGATTATGAACCTGTGTTTCGAGGATACAGAGGAGAAGAGGCCCACCGCATGTTACGTCCGCGAAGTATTGGAAGAAACCTGGTGCGCTGAGGGGGTTTGGGATACATATCTATGAGGAAACCAAAGAAAAAAATCGAAATCATCGATTCAATCGCATTTGGTACCGAGGTTAAAATGATTGTATTAGTGACATCATCGATTTCTCTGAGTATTCCGTCAGTTTTTTTTCCACTTTTAACTTGTGGTTACTGGAACAAGAAAGGCTTTTCGACGATTTGCATAACATCAAAAAAATTTGCTGCATTAGTGCTTTTTATTATGTGTAGGGTGCTGTAGAATCAAGTAACCATTGCATTACTGCGTGGGTTATTATGATGGTAAACGGATAGAAAGTCAGGAGTTCACTTTAAAATAATTTATACAAAAGCTGCTCAGTGTATATGAAGCTCGAAAGTATTGATTCAGGGTGAAACACCCGGGACTTTCAAGGAGGATTATCGGTCCTCGTTATGTTTTAGGTTTATTAAATTCGATAAATCAATTAATTAACAAAAATAGACTATGTTTAATTTAAGTCAAAATGAAAATAAAAATAGTAAATCAATGATGATAATGATAACGATAGTGATAATAATAATAATAATAATAAAAATGATTATTTAGTTAGAGAGTACTTAGTCAGTGACAGGGCCTCTCACATCTTCAAGTATCTGCAATATTCTGCGCATTGTCGTGCTTTGTGTTTAGCGTATCGTTCCATGTTTTAGATCACGCCTCTACCGGTTTTCAACTCAAGATAAAGAGGCTATTCATATTCAAAGAGAACAACCATCCTTGAATCAACAATCACACCATGTAAATCTAAAACTATCTTTTTAATTGTGACACTTTTTTGCTTTACCTCTTTTTCTTGTTGTCAATGTTTATCATAATAAGCATTGCTCTGCTTACTATAAAAAATGACGATATTGATAGCAGTATGTGACGAAACTTGAGACGAAATTATTCAAAATGGCGGCCATCAAACAAATCCAAGATGGCGCCAAAACAGATTATGGGAACAGGTCATTGTGCGGGGATTTAATGAGATGTAAGCCGTATAGGTATTTGTGGGAATTTTAGGTAATAGGAGGGGGTAATGCCACGCGGTAGTGCGATTTGGAATTGGAAGGGAATAAATAGTCGGTGTCCTTAATCATTTTAAAGAAACCAATTGACGGGCAGGAACCCAACTATCGTGCTTGGTCGGATAGCCTTGCCAGGGAACCAGACCTTCTGCTTGTGCTCCTTTACCTCGACGACGAGGAAATTTCTCCACACGAAACAAATGATCCTTAGACAAACTACTTTTTGTTAACTCGGTCTCGTAAAAGGTGCCTTTATTCAGTTACCCGTCGCATTTATAGACAGGTGGATCCCTTGGTATTCTCTGCTCCACTGTAAAGGTCTCTTCGCTTCAGTTAGGTAGGTATGATACGTGTTTGTGCTTACTGATTTTAACTTAGTCAACAACTTTGAATTCATACTCAACTGGAGAAGGACGCTCACCATATACGGTACGCCACACTTGCTGTGCATTCTGGACTGTTACTTGTGAGGGTTTCGTTTTAATCGAGCGCGGGATGAAATGTTTGGTTGAAATTGTTATTGACGAGATCACTTAGTTTATTCAGGTAGTGTTAGGAATTGCTTGAGGTAAACATCTGCCACATCATTTGCTTTAGGGTACGATTGAATCTCTCGATAAATTGAGCCTTGATCACGTTATACGTGACAAAATGGTGAACGTGATGCTGCTTTAGAAAGGTCTCTGAAAGGTCTCGTCTTTTAATTCTGTACCCGTATAGTCTAGCTGACGACCTCCTCAAAAGATCTTCATAAAAGCTTTGACCAGTTCTCACCCTGTCTTAGTTTTCAACGGAATCGCTTAGGCAGATTTGGATAAAATATCAATGCAAATAAGTGTGTATTTGTATCCGCGGTTCCAATGGCTTAGGCTTTGAAGATCCACCAAATCCGCTTGCAATTTCTGCCATTTATCATCTAATCCGTTCACAAAAACTTTGTTGTGAGGAAATCTTGCTCGAGCAGGACTGAAGTTGCAGCCACGCGATAACCTGTGAACGCGTTATACCATGCTTCTTGGCTGTTCGATACAACTTTTCTACGCTGCCTAGCGCGGACGCATGGTTTGATTCATGGTACGGTTTCTCTAAAAGTCGGTTTGGCGTTTTGTAGGTTTCTTCTTCATTTTCGTTGGTGGCATCTCTGTAATTCATTTGTATTTCACCACCGCAACAAGTAACTTAAACATTTCAACCTCGGACACAAACCTTTTTAAGACAGTGTTGGGGCTGAATTGACACAAAGACGACCTGTTACGCAACCCATGGCTTTAACTGAAATGATGAGCAAGGTCTGTCCACATGCCTTTAATTATCTGTTTGACCATCCATCAAAGAGAGGGATATTTCGTCGGATAAAGTACACAAAGAGGTGTGACTGTGATACATGTAGCTGTAAAACCTCAATAACCTTCCAAAATTCATGGTGTTCTGAGTGATTGTTGTAAATATAAGCTTCTAGCTATCTCCAGGCTGCTGAGTCATGCTGACTTGCATAACATAGAACTTTTCAGAACATTTCATCAAGTCACGCACTTATTATGTAATACTACTAAAATAGTTCTTATTTACGCTTCTGGAATTTTCCAGAAAACTTTGTGAATATATATAGAGTCACTTATGTAGTAGTAAGAGTGGTTGTTTTTGTCGGAGCGACGACTGTTTTGAGGCTATACCGAGAGAGTTACTGACATTAGCGAGATTGAGTCCATGGTGAGCTAAGATATAGACTGTGGTGGGCTTGATTACGTTTATTGACGATAAGTATTGTACTGCTTTTAGGAGTCGCTCCTTGTTAAGAACATTACTCGTAGTTTAATAAAGTAGTTGAGTTTGTGAGATTGTAGTGTTTTTCTGTCGGTTAGATTACACCGTAACAATGGGCTCTAATTGGTCGACAGCATGGGCTAATATTCGCTGGATACCACGAGAAAACTCTTGTTTGTGTGAGGAAAGGAGCATTTGGCAGAACTACGCAATAGGATGAAGCACAAATAATCCATTGCCTCAAAAATATTTAAATGACAAGGAATATTCATTTACACAGCTTTTATTGTCATGTTCTTAAAGCTTAATTAATTTTTTATTGATCCCTAACTATTTTTAAAACAAAGGTTTTACGGGTTTCTCAGGCATGTTCTCAAAGCCCAATTTACTGTTTATTGATCCATAGCTGTAAATATAACAAAGACTTTGAGGGCTTGCTGAGGTACGTTCTCGAAGCCCCTTTTGTTTCGTGGTTTACTGCATTCGCGCGATCTTTTCCACCCAAGCCGCAAAGACAAAACATTATCATAGACGGAACTGTTGAGAAATCTTTTGCAGAAAGAGACTTTATTCCTTTAAATCAACACAGAACAATTAAGGCACCTTCTGCGGAAAGAGACTTTATGCCCTTAAGCTTAACTGAACAAGTTGTACTGGTGTCTTGTTTTATTACAGTTTATGAAACCCATCATAACTCCAATGCGATTTTTTATTTCATAAAAGCTATTCGGGCACAAATTTGTGTCAAGGAAATAAACCTTTTTTCACATTAAAAAAAAAAAAAATTCCAGAGTGATTGATGTATCTTTTGCTGACTTGCAAAAAAGGCACAAAAATAGAATTCGCATCCCCCATGCGAACTGTCCTTTTTCTGGATCTTCGCGAAATATCTCAATCGGATACGATTGTAAAACAATTTCAAAAAGAACCGACTTTGATGAGTGCCTATATTATGAACCCGACAAGCGGAAAGGTCTCTTGAAAGGGTTCTTTCCTGTCATTAAATACAATAACAATAATTACTCTGACCTCACTGAAATTAGTTAAGCATAAGTAAAATCGCTTACATCTTGTTGGTAAACACGGCTACCTAGATGATATTGCCAGCAGCCCGTGTGATAAATTCTTTATAATAGTGTATACAGCGTGCAGCAAAGATATTATATTTAAGAGGCAGGAAAAGTTCTGGTAGGTCGATCATATTTTTATAGTGTAATTAAATACAGTAAAACCAATACAGTTAAGCAATGAACCGCTTCTGCTTAACAATACTCACAAATGAGTTGCCGATAATAAAAAGTCCCTAATTACGTTCAAGTTGTAAGTAATACCTCATGCAAACAATTATTTGACTTTTCGATATTGTTAACCCGAAATTACACCTCTTAAAGATTATGCTATCAGAAAAGTTCATCATCGGAGTAACCCCAGAAAGTTTGAGCGTATCGATTATTCACTTTTACTTTTTTGTTTTATTTTATATATATATATATATATATACATACAAATATATATATATATATATATATATATATATATATATATATTATTCACAAAAAAAATTAAAGAAATATAAAACATTCGCACCCAGTCCAATACAATTTATAAAGGCAGTTGAGTGCTTTTCTGCTACACTTACGCTTGCATAACAAAGTTCTGGTTACTAAAACGACCATCCATGCACTGAATTCCAGGATCAAATATTGAGGAGGATTGAGTAGGAAAAAAACGTCCCTCTAAGGTAAATATGGCTTTGCAATAGTTTATAAAAAGTACTAGGTTTACTTGATCAAAATATTGGCAAAAAAGTCAGCATCTCCGAATAGGTTATATTGGTCGAGATTGCATCGAATAGAATACGATCGTGCTCCCAAAGGCGACTTCAAAGCATAGTGATTTATGTTTGCAGGAGATGATTTGTTTCACAAGTGGACCTATTTAAAGACTATTTGATTCATTCAACGGGGTATAGTATTATTTGTCTCGTCTTTCCGAACGATTCGGAATTTGTTGTTCCTTACTTTTGTCGTGAATTGGCCTCACTAAGGACATTGCGGAAAAATATTTCAGAAAAATGCCTCTCCTTAATGCACGGAACTAATGCGGTATATTTTAAGCATAATTAAATGAGTTAATTATGCTCAACTTAGAAAATGGCTTTTCAGCGAACGATCTAGAATAAGAGCTGCACGCATTGCTTGAAAGAGCTATTGATCTCTAATCAGCGGAACTTGTTCGAGGTAAGTACTAACAAACGTGATCCACATCTAGGTTTATAGGTTATGAAAACGAGTTTGTGTCGTCTTACAATCTATGCCAGCGAGCTTCATGGTTAATTAAGCTAAAAAGATAATTTTTGGTTGTTTTTGTTCACAATTTGCTTTTTTCATGAAAACTTTGCCGTTTCGTGAAGAAGCGAGAACGTTCTTACGGCGCTAAAACTTAGCCTTTTTGTAATATAAAAACCTGTATTACATGGAACATCTAAGATTTTCGCTTTGGTTTTTAATTTTTCCCTTTGGGTTTTTTCCAAATATGAATTTTAGGATTTCAGTTCTTAATCAGTCGCTAAAAGATTTTCTAAATTTGGAAAGAGCCTTATTTCTAGATGAAGCCTGTTGAAACACAAACTACAATACGCGAAATGGGCATATACTGTCTCAAACCACGGTTGAATAAACCCATAATTCCCGCAACTCACCGTCTTTTAGCGCAAGGGAAAGAAAGAGGCGCAAAACATTTGACTCGACGGAAAAGCCAATGAAATGTTCTGTTGAAATTGTATTAGACTGAGGAAAAATCGTAAAAATTTGACCCTTTTTTATTTTAAAAGGCATTATGTGAGGGAACTACAATATTGCTTTACCAATTTGCTACTTTCAAAGAGAAAATATCGCTTAACGTTTTGCGAGAATGTAACAACTGCTTGATGTCGGAGTTCTCCATTACTTTTGTTTTCCTTTACTATCTTTTTTCGGTGGGTTTGCTTATCGCTTTGTTTTTTTTTGTTTTGTTTTTGTGTCTGTTTATATTTATTTATACTGGCCAAAAACTGTTAACTTTCCATTTTCTCAATCGTTCACTTTTCGAAGTCTTACTGTCGGTCGTGTCACTTGGTTTTTTATGGTCGAACCTCGACTATCCGAACCCGTTGGGACTAGACGAAATAGTCCGGATAATCAAGAATATGAACATTAACGAGGAACAAACACTGATTAGATTAAGAAAGGGACATTTAATTGTAAAACAAAACATTTATAAATCGTTTTGAGGAAAATATGATCTACATCTTCACTGCCCGTTGTGAATACCTCCACAAGTGAAAAATGTTTTTATATTGGCCTAAAATGTCGAAGTCAGTCAGGTTGTCCCAAAGAAGAATATCGCGTGCGGATTGAGAGTTCTATCATTCTTCGAAGCTGCAAAATCCGGATAGCGTCAACATTGTTCTGTCTTTCCGTTCAAAATAAACACTTTTTAAAACATTCAATAGCTTCAGAGTTCGAAAAAATTTTATTATCCTGGCCTTCATCTGCCTAATCACCGCTACTTTCATCTTGGAAAGAAGACTGTACAACAACGCTCTCTAAAATTTGCTCATCGGACAGCTGTGGGGAGTTGGGAGCTTCTTTTCACTTAGCAACAGAGCAACTCTTAACCAATCAGACCTCAATCGAATTGTCTTTATTAGTTACGACGCGTGCGAGCGCTGCTTTTGCTTCTTGAAAGCGAAACAAACTCGCCCTTACTTCAATTTTCAACGCTTTAATTTTAAAAAATAATATGCCAACGGATCTTGACCATTGCTAATAAACATTCATGACAAAATTGGGACCACAGAAAAGTACGGATATAGATAATAGAGGTTCGACTGTATGTATACCGCTTACTGAAGAGCTCCGTAGCAATATTCTAAGGAGCTTTTTTAAATTTTATGAAACTACGTTAGCACCGAAAAATAGGAGAACACAGAAATAACACAAGACGGATGAAATACAAATCGATTGAAAGATGACGAGCCTGGAGTCCGATTCTGTTTCAGGAAAAGGCTTCGCATATAGCGCCGATAATTGAGATGCGAGATGTGCAAGGGAGCTCCTTTCCTATGTTCTCTTAGAAAATTGTACGAAAGTGCAAATACTTTAAACTGCGTTTTGCCTGTGAATTCAGAAATTTTGGGGAAAAATTGCTCAAATGACCCGCATTAGTTCCAAAGAACGTGAAACGAAGACATTTTGAGTGGAAGAATTAAGTCACGGTGGAACGCTTGATTTTATTTCTAGAATGTATATCATATTTCTATTGAAAAAAAACATTTAAATACCAAATTGTTATCAATCAATGCTTTCTTAGACTCAAATTGATGCTCGCAAATGTTTTGTAAGATTCTCGCTTGTGCCAAAAGCAATTAATACTTTTCACATGCAAATGCGCAAATGACCAATAGTTGACTCGTTTGTCACTTGAAAGAGCAGATGCTGACATTCAAATCAACCAATCTGATTTGATTTTTTTTTTAATTTTCCCACTCTGATGTGTCTTTTGATGCGTCTTCAAGTGCTCTTTGTCGTCCAACTTAACTTTTAGTGCAGAAGGCCAATCATTTCCCCTGCTGACACCTTCTGACTCTCTTTTCTTTTTTTTTTAATTTGCTGCTTTGTGACTCCAAATTGCATGATTACCCACCCACATTTAATAAAAAAAAAAAAAAGAAAAAAGACATTGGGGTTAATTTCGCTTTTATCATTTTATCATTTTATCATTTATCGAAACTGTCGGCTTCTCAGACGCTCCGGTTATAAGAAATTATATTGTTCATTACAGTCATACAACTGGTTAGATTGCTTCGTGGGATCCAGACTTCAGAGAGCATAAAGTTCCCCTCTGTTTCTCTTTCAGCGAGTGCATCAACTGCCCAGAAATGGAGCTATTTTTCAGGTCGAAGCGCTTTCTTCTCGTTGGGTTTCTTCGGCTTGCAATTATCTTTCTTGTCATGAAAGGCTGCGCTTCTCAAAACCTCAGAGGTAAGATGACCCACAATGATTCTTGCTCCCTTAAAACGATTCCGGCTTTGAAACATTTTTTAGGTTAATTTCCTAATAATTGTTATGTATCTATGTCGGTTTTTATCTATTTCTCTTTTAAGTCAGTGTATCTGATGTTCGAACTTTCGCACGGACATTAAAAAAAAAAAAAAAAATTGCCATAAACTTTGACCGATTGTATGCTTCTCAAAATTAGCGTGAAAAAAAAAATCCCCACGGTTTTTTTCAACAAGCAAGTTTATGTATTTTCAGGATAGTTTGAACTTGGAATCATTTGCTGTCAGCTTAAAGAGACGAAGGCAAAGCTATTTAATTCTATCTAGAATATTGATAGTTTCTAAGCTTTTCTACCTCAAAGATGCAATATGGAAAAAAGACTTAATATTCCTAGGTTGTATTTTCTTATATGTCATTTTGATCTGATAGACTTGTAGAATTGATTTTAGATATTTTCGGAGATCTTCAACTACATAAATGCTGCGATATTTCAAAAACAAGATAAGAACAATTTCAAAATGAGCACACATCTGCCAGTGTTATTGAACATTTGAAATTTCTCCTCTTTTCACCAATTTACAGCAAGTCATTTTGAGATTAGTTAGCTTGTGCAGCTGTCTTCTTTTTCAATTTGAACTTTAAACACCTGGCCATCCCATCTAACATCTCTTAACTCAAAGCCACCGAGCGACGGAGACCCTAAGAATTAGAATTAACCTTACACTGTGCATAAATTTTCAGTCTTGGGTAAAAACGTCTGTCTTAAGTTTCTAGAGGTTCATTCGACCCTCCTCTTTTTCAGCCAGCTTTCGGGGCAACAAGCTATTATGTAAACAAGACATACCGACATTTACAAATCTAAGAGGAAATTAAAAAGCCAATTTGTCCAAAAGTGACTGATTGGGATGTGCTGTGTAGGTGTCGTTTTTTTTGGACATGTAAAATCCAGAATTAGTTTCTAAATCCAGAGTCTCTATTTTCATTCCAGGAAACTGTACATTCGACGAGTATACATTTTGTAGCTGGTATAACGAAATATACACCGACCATTTTGATTGGTCTCTTTTCCAAGGGAGTTCTCCCAACAATCGAACAGGTATATAGATAAATCCTTTCATCTACTGTGATATATATATTCTCCACTTTCGATTAATAGTGCGATGTGATATAGAGAAATCTGCGCTTATGATCGGTCGAGAGCACCGGAACGCAAGTCATTTCTGCTAAATCTGTGATCAAACGAATACTTAATCTTAAGAAAACTACTATCAAAGTAAAAGTGATGTTTGAGTAATGATATTGAAAAACTCCATCGAAATCCCCTTTGAATTAGAATATTAGTATTTAATTGCCGATGGAATATACCATTGTTTTCCAAAGATAAAGAAGCATATATCTACATCGAAACGTCATCTCCACGTATGTACAGTGAAAAAGCCAGGCTGAACAGTCCCAGGAAGACAGGCCCCCAGAGGATGGAGTTTTTGTACTCCATGTACAGCAGTACTATCGAGACTCTGTCTGTGTATATCAAAATTAACGGCAGCGAATATAGGGTATGGAGTCGCTATGGAAGCCAGTTATCAAGCGACTGGATCAAAGGCTGTGTGACTTTAAACTACCAAGGAACTTACCAAGTAAAAACTCGTTTTCTTTATCAGTTGTTTTGCGTGTGTTTGTTTGTTTGTGTGTGTTTGTAGCTCCCTTTTTTTGTGGTGGGTTCCTTAAGATAAGTTCTCTGTGTCACCTTAGTTGGCTGGCAAGTGTATTTTCGAACTGTAGAAAGTATATCGCTAAATATAGTGATTCAAGTTCTGATGCAAAATACTTTTTTTTTCCTCGAAATAAAACTAATCGTCATTCTCGTCTTTCAAAATTTTCGATAAACTTGAAACCTCCTCTTTCCATAGTAATCTTCCCACTTTAATGAAACTATCGAGTAGTGTGGCAAAACTAGGCATTCAATTAGTGATTAATGTCACAATAACAAGGCATGTATGGAGACAGAAAATTTCCTCTAGAAAAATATAGCTTTGTTTTTATTATAATACAGAAGACGAATTACATTTTGATTATTTGCATTTGTTCATCTATCTCAGGTTATAATTGAAGGAGTAGTAGGTGTATCGAATGCCTCAAACATTGCCGTTGATGACGTCAGCTTCAATAAAAACCTGAGTTGCATTTCCGATGGTAAAACTATGCCTGAGGAAATGTTTGAAGGTAAAGGCCAAGGATATCGCATTAATAATGTCTAACATTTACATAATCTGAGTGTCGAAAACAGTTACAAGTACTATAGGTTTTATTTTGCCTCCTTTGCGCAAAGAACGCGGTAATCCATCACAATCTGCAATGATTAACTGATTTAACCAGCTGGGAGGCAATACAACATATGTTTACCGCATATGTAATTCTGTAATGGGCTTATGTGGGCACAAATTAATAGCATGAAAGTCTATCACATAGAATAAACAAGTTAAAAAAACAAGTATTAAGTTCATTCAGGACTGTTTAAACTATGCTTTGATTTTGTAACTCTAGTAAATTGCACCTTTAATGAAAGCTTTTGTGGGTGGCGTAGCTTGTGGCTGTCATCGGATCAGGTCAGCTGGAAAAGAGCGGGCAAAAAAACTGGACAGAATGGAGATTTTGCTGGTAAGAAGAGCTTCTTGGAAGGAGCTATTTTCCATTGAATTCAAAGAGATTTTGGAGTTGAGTGGAGTTATCGAGTTAACAGATTCCCTCCCATTTAGTTTGTCCTCGAGATAATTTTAAAAAGTGCAGGTGAACATCTTTTTTAATTGAGCGATGTTATAACACTTTCTTGACATTATTTTACAATTTCACACAAAGGAAACTTCATTTACACTTCTCAACCTAACAAAGAAAATCAGTCCACCCATCTATTGAGTCCTCTTATGCTGGGACCAAAGTGTTTTCGCTTCTCATATCATATGTCTGGGCGGAATATTGGAAGACTTGATATCTTGCTTCAAGTCCGGAGCCAGCAAGGGGATTACTTGATATGGCAGAGAATTGGAGATCAGGGAAATAAGTGGACACAAGGTAGCATTGGTATCGGCTACACCGGCGAATATCAGGTAGAAAATAAAAAAGGGAGATGAAATTGTCAGAAAAATACATTTAGTGCTACACAGCTACAGAAGTATTCTTTTCCTGCATCATTTTAAAGTTGTTATGGCACACGCGAAGTAATCTATATTTACTCCTTTTTCCAGTTCATTGCAGTTAAAAAAACATTCCATGTATAAACCAGGATTCACTCGGAACTTAATTAGTACCTATTTGTATCCATGGCTTACAAGAAACATCCTCAGAATAGTTCGTCATAGAAATAAATGAATCGGCTAGACCTCTTGCCATGGAGAAAAATTTAACCCATGATAAATTTAGTGCTAAACTAAATTGAACCCTCCTTATATGCTTGTTTCGACTGAAATAATGTCTGTTGTTACAGATTGTGCTGAAAGCAACTCCTAGCAAGAATTACACAAGCCGTATAGCTTTGGATAGCTTTATATTAACTGATGGACTGTGTGATGATGAGAGTGAACTTGACAGCAATCAACAAGGTTTTTCACTCGTATCTGTCATATACCATCATTACTGCCTGAACATCTGAACCGACTTGTAGCTTGTGATATCTATGCGATGTACCAAATGTAGATCACTGTTTTAAGGCCTTCTTCCTACTTGTAATCTGACCGTTCCTTTTCTAGGTATATTTCAGCATATTTTTCTCACTAAACCGCAAGTACTTTTTTTTCTTCCAGACAACGCTCACAACATTGTTTATATCTTTATGCTGCAGGAAACTGTAACTTTGACGAGAACTTTTGCCTTTGGAAGAATGATTTAAATTTCATTTTCAAGTGGACTCCTCGGGGAGACAGAGCACCCAAGTATCAGACAGGACCTAGTGGTGATCATACTTCAGGTACGATCGATTTAATAACATTCCTTTTGGTCAGTTGAAGAATTAAGTAATCTTTACTTATCGATTACTTTTATTTTTTTTTGCGAAACCAGCGTGGTATGGATTAAGTTTTTCGCTTTTTTTCACCAAAAAATTAGATAGGGATGCACTTTTTGGAGAAAATATATAATGGATAGAAAGTGTCATAATTTTCATCAAATTGACTTCTCCCTTCTATCATAAGCTCTTCTCTAAGAGAAACTGATTAAAAGTGTAGTTTTTAATCGTAACCTTTTTAAATTATGAAAGAAGATGGTTTAGGTTGACAAAAGAGGAATCAAGTGAGGAAATATCAGATTAAAAAAAGGGGGAAAGTTATTTGAGAGAGGATGTCAGCATCCATCGAACAATTTAAAATATTGTGGCAAGTCGCCCAAAATCCGTTTTCATTTTTACTTTTATAATTTGAAGCTCAATATGTTCTAACAAGTGTGGTGTAGTTTTTGTAGTAATTATTGAAGGTGGCAAAGAAATACTTTTTAGGGTGGGGGGGGGGATTATTTTTGTCCGACATACTTTTCCTATGTCGAAAAGTAGCATTAACACAAAGACAGTTTTAACAATGACCGATATGACAGAATCTACTGAGCTTCAAGCTTTTAAAATACAAAAGGATGGTTATAAAGTTACTGTAAAAATTTCCTTGTGTATTTGTATTGTTCTATCTTGAGACGAACTCAAAGTCCGACAAAATTTACTCGGTAGCCACTATGAAATATAAACGGTGTGCCTACTTGTCACCACCGTTAACTGGCATAAATCACTACAATTTGCAAAAAAATCTAACATAGCACTCTTACCTTGTTTATTTATGATTTCATTAGCCGTTTCGATTATTATATTACGCCTGGGTATTACTTTTTGACAGGAAACCAGGTTTTGCTTTTTGTCTTCCCCTCCCTTATTTATATCACAAGCTAGTCACGCAATAATTGATACCGACACAAATGAATATTTACCATGTATAAATACTTTAGTTTCTGTTGAACTGAAAATATTAGAATATGTGCTTTTTTGGTCAATAATCGTTGTTTCAGCGGCAGCGAAGCAGTTAAAAGCGGGTTGTTGCTTCAACGCTATTGAAATATATAGTATACAGACAGGCGAACAAAGCGTGATGCTCTGGGAGTAAAAACTTTTAGAGGCCTTTTTACATGATATCCGAATGAGTTTTGTTCGAGTACGAGTTCATACCGGTTGCCACATGATACCAGAGTAAACCTTATTCGAAAGTAGCCCGCTTACCGAAGCCAGATTGTACGAATTTTCCAGACATCTTGAGTACTATCTGTGATACACGCTTGCCGATTCCCCTATCGGCTTTTGGAATCGACTTAACCCTACCCTACATCTATTATTGGAACCACGACTCCACTCAACACCGAGATTTGATCTATGAGAAGGGAAATTTGTAAAATCATCGAAATAAACAAGGTAAGAGTGCTATGTTAGATTTTTTTGCAAATTGTAGGGATTTATGTCAGTTAACGGTGGCGACAAGTAGGCACACCATGTATATTTCATAGTCGCTAGCGAGTAACTTTTGCCGGACTTTGAGTTCGTCTCAAGGTAGAACAACACAAATACATAAGGAAATTTTTACATTAACTTTATAACCATCCTTTTGTCTTTTAAAAGCTTGAAGCTCAGTGGATTCTGCTATATCGGTCATTGTTAACTGTCTTTGTTTTTATGCTACTTTTAGACGTACGAAAAGTATGCCGGACAAAAATATTCGCCAAAAAATAAATATTTCTTTGCCAGCTTAAATAATGACAGGGGGTTTAATTTTAGAAGATAAACAAAGGATAATGTTGAGAGAAATACCGTAGGTCAATTATGTTCGCTACATGAGGTCACACAACTTGGGTAATATTCACGGTGAAAATTTGCATATTTGAGCGGTCGAACGAAAAATGTCATTTCTCGAAACTGAAAATAAATTTTTCCAAAAAAACTACACCACAATTATTAGAACATATTGGGCTAAAAAATATAAAAGTAGGGGTGAAAGCAAATTTTGGGTGACTTGCCTCTGTTTGTCTGATGCATGCTGACATTAGCTCTTAAGAATTGTCCAGGCACACCATTTGCCTTCCTCGCTTCGATTTTGATGTTCGGACTCATTTTGCAAAATGATTTTATCATGATAGTACAACTGACCACTTGACAAAGGGTAACCACTTAATTAGGTGCTGCTTAACACAGGCTCGACTGTTCACTTTCCATTTATTAAGGCACTGGCTTGTACATATATATTGATGCCTCAAGTCCTCGCCAGCCTGGAGACACCGCGAGGTTGACAAGTCCATGGATGCGGGGGCCACAGTGTATGACCTTCTTCTACCATATGTTTGGTTCAAACATGGGTTGTGTTGTTATGTACATAAGAATCCAGGCTGCAGAGAAGTTACAACCAATATGGTTGCGGTCGAAGGATCAAGGAGACCGTTGGCTACAAGGGCAATTAAGTATTAACTACAACTTAACGTATCAGGTAACACGAATGTCTCGACATTTGATTCAAGCTCTCTGTTCTGTTGTCCTTTCCGATATCGCGTTAGGCCAACCATAACAAAGTGGCAGGTTCATGAACCTAATTTCACATATTATTGGAATAAAGAAGCAGCTGTGATGTAATATTCAGGTGGCCTAAGGGAATAAGAGAGGCTGAGCACACTACAACCCAGCAGCTCATGTTCAAAACTGATTCTCAAAAAAAGGCAACTCATGTGTCATCTGGCAGTGAAAATGGTAGTGCCTTTTTTTATTTGCAACGTATCGTAACGTCAGTCTCTATTTTATCCCTTGCTCTTAAAGATAATCATTGACGGCATCAGAGGAGGTGGTGATTCAGGGGATGCAGCTTTGGACGACTTCACCTTTCAGAAAGGACCTTGCTGGCAAACAGGTACAAAAGAGAAATTGTTTTGAAGTCATTTACGCTGGTGTTTGTTACGCTCGGTTTCCTCCTTTATGTGTGATTTTTTTCCCTGAAAATATACATTTCCGTGTCATTATCTGATGGTGTGTTACATAAGCTGAGTTATAACTTGAGTTTTTTAACAAAAAGGTGGATCAACTGACGTTTCTAGGATACCCCTACTCGCATCGGGATCTCCTGTTACAATCTGTAGAAAGAGCATCTTTGATGACAAACCTTTATCACATTATGATTTTCATCAGGCTGTTAACCTATTTCAAAAATGGTGACTTTATTGTCATGGTTCTTGATACGAACTTTAAAGGATATTTGACCATTCATAAGGAATAATAATAACGCCCATCAAAATTAAAGAGGCTCAAGGTGATTACTCTGCCAATGTCAGATAAGTATGAATGGTTGAACTACGAACCTCTGCGATGATAATGATGCTACCTATCTAATCATCTGTTTTGCTTTTATCTTTCATTTAAGATGAAATCACGTATTACGTTTCTTCGTATATGGGTAAAGATTATAAAATATCCTCTCGACCTCCTGAACACAGTCTCTACGCCGAAGAATTCCGTTTTACTCTCAAACATCCTGAAGGACTTCCAACAGAAACCTCGTATTTTATCTACTCTGAAGCATCCAAGAGACACAGTTTTGTTAGGGAAAAACTAGATTTGTCTGACTATGATAACTATCCCTTGGATGTGGTTGTCCTTGATGACAACAGATCGTCTCCAAATTGCAGCAAGATTTATTTTATCAACAGGGATAACATGGGACCAATGATCAGCCTGGACGACCACAGTGCCCTGCATTGTTGCAAAGGAAAAATGAAATTCTCTCTTTGTGCTTTCAATGTAACTGAACCAGGTAGGAAAACTAGCCGCGCGTTATTCTTTGTGAATGCTTTTAAGGAGAGATAAATTTTTTAAACCTTGTGCGGTGGGGACTCAAAAGAGGCTTGCCTAGGTAATACATTAAGCTTAAGCATAAAACTATTACAGTTCATCAGCGTGAGATCCCAAGTTGTTCCTTAAGTTTGTTTTTTATGAAACTTGAAATAATTTGTGGGATAAGAATCGATATTAGGGGCAGTTCCGAAAAACGTCCGATAACTAAATTAATATTTGGCCGAGGAGCGAAGCCAGGAGAGAAAACTTTGAGGAAAGTTCACAGCCACGGTTGCTATATCAGCAATGCAGAAAGAGGTCCATCTAATTTATAACCCTCCTGAAATTGTACAAAAGACATTAGTAAAAAGGTCAGTGTTGAGCGGATTGTCGATGCGTATTTGCGACCAGGTTTCTAATATCACTATCACTAGACTCTACAAAACGTAACTGCTCTTCTCCTGTTTAGAGTAGTACAGATGAAAAGAAGAAACTTTTGAGCTGAATTGTTTCTTCTTTTCGACGTAAATAATCGGAAGTCAACGCAAACGGCGGTTATTGCGTGATAACTGTCCGGTGATTTTGCACCACGTGACGTAACATGGCCAATAAAATTGCACGAAATTAATGGTGAGTGATAACGGTTGACATCTCAAATTAAAACTTTCTAACCTAATTCCGTATTGCTAATTTATCTGTCAATTAAGGAAAAAAATGACATTTTGGATTTGCTCGCGTTAAAGCCTTGTAATCTGATTGGAAAACAGTTTCGACCCATTGATGTTACCATCGTTTTAACAAAAAGCACCGGTGGCTGGTAAGATAGATAAAGTTATATTACATTTGCTAGGGTTTTATCAAGCTTTAAAAAGGTTTTGTTCGATTTGCAGATAATCGTTTGACTTCTGGATGTCAGCCCGGTTGGTACGGAGTAGGAAAATCTTGTTTCATGTTTTATTTTGAATCAGCTCGGGAATGGCGCTTGGCGCGATCTTTGTGCCACAAACAAAATAGCGAAATGGCCACTGCCAAAGGTATTGATGTACTGGAAGCCCTTGCCAATCAGAGGAAACACCTAAAATTCGAAGACTTCGATCTTTTTCTTGGGCTAAAGAGCAAGTTACGCTGGACTTGGGTAGACGGCGAAAAGCTGTCAAACGCACACAAAGGTTTGTGGAAGCCTACCGAACCGAGTGGCGATGGCAAGTGTGGATCTCTTCTGAGTTTTGTTAGTTGGGATTCAACTTGGCGTGGGGATGGATGGGGCTTAAACGACGAGCCTTGCACTGGTACTGGGAGATATATTTGTGAAGAGCCACTAGGTAACTTTTTTAACAATATATGATAACATCTTCTAATCAATGTATATATTTTAATGGCATCTGAATTGGAGATATTTTCGGAGACAAAAATGGCCTTACAAATTAACCCTTCAGCATAAACCCACTAAGTTGCATTTTCGCTTTTCTTTAAAGCTTTAAAATGGAATCGGTTCTGTTTTTAAATGAAGTTGTTATGTTGACTGGTGTAAGCTTTGTTCAGACATTGTCCCACGACAGATTCAATTTATAAACTCAGGTGGTTACTCTGTGGTTGATCTTGTTTCAGATGTGTTTAATTGCTCAAAAACATTACTTCGTTTATCGCATTATTCAGAATGTGTCCGAATAATTTATGTTTTCACTTCTGGTTCAAGATGTTCCTCTCCCTGTGGCTCTCTTCTTCGTGGGTGGCATTAACAAAACTGTGAACTTGAGCCCTAATGGAACCAGTATGGCTGTGTTCAGTGACATCACCTTTGCACCGGGTCCTTTCGGAAATCCAAATGGCTCCTTGCTTTTAGGAACTAGCAATAGCCATGCAGAATTAAAAAATCGCGGAGAAATCGATACGAGGTTTTCTATAAGTGTATTCGCTTGGGTGCATCTTAGTAATTCTAGCACTGGTCTAATAATAGATCACGGTTGCTCGGTGACGGTCTTCCACTCAACGCTCGGAGTTAAAGTACTTTTTAAGGAACGGGACAGCTCTAAGAGTTATCTCCTGCATAAGAAGGGCGTTCTAAAAGCAAACTCTTGGAATTTCATTGGTGCTACGTATGACTACTTCAGCGGCATGGCAACTATTTGGGTCAACGAGAGCATCGTCATGCGGGAATTTATTTCAGCTAAAATGGAGTTAGCGACTCATGGGAATGTTATTGTTGGGGCCTCCAAAAATCGAAAAATGCAATACCGTGGCAGGATTTCTTGCTTGCAGTTTTATGATCAAGCATTATCTGTGGATCAAATCATGAAAGTGAAAGTACGATGTAATAAAACTGGTAAGTGGGTTTAATTTACTTGTCAGTCGTAATGTCCACAGAGCTGTACAAAACCCTGTGAAATCGAAAAGCGTAGCTTCGTAAGATACTCCATAGAAACAAATGAGATGCCGATAACGCATCTCGGTCACAACATTGCTAGACTTCACCTTATAACTCTTTAGCCGTTAACTTTTATAAGGTTCAACCGTAAGTTTTGTTTTGATAATTCCATTTTTTCTTTTAACGTATGGAAGTATCTACACCTTCAATGGAATATGCCAGTGTTGGATGCTACGCAGACAAGCCTCATCGAGCAATTCCAACACTTGAAGGAAGAGACCCCATCGCTGTCGAGAACTACGACGTGCGTACGAGAGCGATTGAAAAGTGCGCCCTTGCAGCTCGAAGAAAAGGATTCACCATGTTTGCTGTTCAATATGGTGGGCAATGCATGACCAGCGCAACGGCAGAAAAAACTTTCAATAGATATGGTGAGAGTAATCAATGCAATACAAATGGAAAGGGAGGATCATGGGCAAACAATGTTTACATCATTCGAGGTTTGTTAATTGATGTAATGATACTATATTTTAC
Source organism: Pocillopora verrucosa (assembly GCF_036669915.1). Classification (NCBI taxonomy): domain Eukaryota; kingdom Metazoa; phylum Cnidaria; class Anthozoa; order Scleractinia; family Pocilloporidae; genus Pocillopora; species Pocillopora verrucosa. The sequence continues at coordinate 27,000,294 of NC_089315.1, read as the reverse complement.
ATTGAATTGTAGACAATGAAGTAGCCGAAAAATTCCATGAGTTTGCTTTCGTAATGTACAATTTAAAGGCTGAAACGCACACTTTAAGTGGCTTAAAATTTGTGAGCCGTAATAGACGGGAGTTATTAGTTTTAGGAAATAAATGTCCTGAAATAATTATGGAATTTATGGCTCATCAAATTTATTTCAAAAGTACGATCCAGCCTGGTCAGAGATTGTTATTTTTGTTTTGTTTTGTTTCTATGTTTCTCGATTATGCAGCTCGATTTTTGCCCTGTGATCGATTACTAGTCAGTTGTGGCTCATGTTTGCCATAGAGTGCACTTTTGATGGTTTTGCATAATAATTGAATTTCTTACAATTTAAATAGATTATATTGATATTGGATGCTACGAAGATCGCCGCTCGCGTGCAATTGCATCACTCGAACAGAAAGATCCGCTATTGACAGGATACCACAAAATACGCAAGAACTCTATCGAAAAATGCGCCGTAGTTGCTCGCAAAAGGGGCTTCCGCATGTTTTCAGTTCAGTATGGTGGAGAGTGTTACGGCAGTGCAACAGCAGAGAAGACTTTTGATAAATATGGTAAGAGCGATGGATGCGAAGGTGACGGAAAAGGAGGAACTTGGGCGAATCGTGTCTACGCCTTTCAAGGTTTGTGACCGAATTTATTTACTTATTTTCATTTAATTCCTTAGTTAAGACATAATCAGGTAGTTTGACCTTTTATGTCAAGACTTGTATTACTTAATGACTGGTTCCCTCTTTGACACTTATATCTTCGCTGGGATCTCTTCATCTTTTTGTATGAGGGTTAAGATGTTATTGAATGATAACAGTACAATGACTTCATTCTTAGTTTCTCAACTCTAGGTTTCCATTCACATTTAAATTAACTAAAGAGGCAAAGCAAAGAAACAAAATTATTCAGACAATTTTTTTTTTCTCGTAGCGTCTACTTCTTGGTGCAGTCCCATATTTTTTCCATTTCATGGAGGTTGCTTTTCCTTAGATACCTACAGCAAAGTAAACTGGAAGCAAGCCCTGAATATTTGCAATTTTAAAGGAGGTACCCTGGCAAAGATTTCAGGGGAAGGGTTAAGACGTGCTTTTTCTGTTGTGTTAGAGGGAATTAGATCCTACCGACCGGGTGTTACTAAGTATTTCATTGGTATGAGGGGCCGACATGATGACTGGACGTGGTTTGATGGCACTTCTCTGAACGAATCGTTGTGGGTGTCAGGACATCCAACGAGGGACGTTGACAATCTAGGCTGTGCTTATCTTTCGGCTGGTTTATCCAGAATAAAGAATGGTGCTTGCAAGTCACACAGATACCCTTTGTGCCAGAAACGATCGGGTAAATTGTAATAAGTTCAGCGGTTATATGCAAGAGAGGGGCGTTCTCTTGTAAAGCACTTCTTAAAAAGTAAGCTCGTGGCCTTTAGTCTAAAACCTTCTGAGAAACACGAAAGAAACAAATTGTCAAAACCACAAAGGGAAAATAAAAGGAAAATCCAATTTTAACACTTTCATTTGGCATATTTATATTTCTTTTTCAGACAATAACATTAGGGTCTTCAAAGGTTTTAGACCTAAAGCTGAACGCTTGAGATCTAAGAAATTTTTAAGATGGAAAATGCCTTTTTATCATGTCAAGATAATGTTCAACCATGTTTGACTTCTATTCAAATGGATGCTGTTTGCTTTACTTTTACGTCACATTACTTTATTTCTGTCTCGTGCAGACTCTCAGCTTTGAAAGGCTTTAAACTTTAAGCTGTAAGCTTTCCTTGTAACACATTTTATCAATAGAGAACGGCTTTTTAAACCATTTTCCTCTCCTATTTGAATAGTTACAATTAAATTTAAATAGTTACCGTTTTATTATTTCTCAGAGTAAGTTGTACCTTTTTTTTTGTTTTGGTCTCCTCTTTCGATGCATTCTTTTTTCCTCGCTACAAGTGCTCCCCTCCTTTTCCCCTCTTCTACCAATTTAAAGCTTTCCAAAAGTGTCAAGGTATTTCAAACATGTTTCCCACCGTAATGGTAGTCAATTAAATTATTATTCGTGGCTTAATACATTAATTATTTCTATTTACAAAGTTATTTACTCCGCCTAAGCTAAATATGATTAAAACATCTTCCAAACTGTAGTGTCGATGCTCTTTAATTTTCCCTTGTCCTACAGAAGCTTCTTTATCAAACCGGAGTCAAACCACTTGTTCCAGTGTTTTGGTGCCGTATGAGTCCTCTCTAGCCATTGATAAATCTTACACCACCTGCTTTCGTTCGGGAAGGGTAAGAAATTGTCATAAAAAAGGGAAGAATCCACTGTAAATGCACTGGATTTCCTTTCACATAATTATAGGCTAGACATTCATTGAGTATATAACGATTGGGTCAAGTAATTGTGATACTTATTTCAGTGTCTTGCTGTTTGGTATGTTGCTTGCTTGCTTTCTGTAAAGTTCTAACATAACACTTTTTCTCGTTTTTTCATGTATTTAGGAGTCGAACCCTTGGTGGCAAGTTAACCTTGATAAACATTTGTACGTAATCTCTGTGGTAATCATTGATAAAGTTGATTGTTGCCCACGGGATAGCGGAATTATCAACGTCAGAGTATTAAACAGTCCACAGGGCACAGACTCAACCTGCTCCGAATCGATGGAATATGATGGAGTAAACCAACAATTTAAATTTTACTGCTCACCACCAGCGCTAGGAAATTACCTGAAGATAACGTTGAAGGGCAATAATGTCACTCTAGTCCTGTGCCAAGTTATCGTACAAACTATTGGTAAGTTTCCGGTAGTTTCCTTTCAATATAAAAGTTCCCTCTTGGAGCTTTTAAGTACTTGGAGCCTTCCATGGGGTCATATAACTAAGGCCGCGTATTCGAAGCCTTTGAGAAACCATTTTCTCTGCTACAATTATAGATTTGATGCGTTTGGGCCGAGAAATTCATGCTCATTTTCAGATTGCATAAACTACAGCTTTGACAAACTCTTAACCCATCCTTCAGGAAATCTTATGAGCAAAGGAAGAAAATCTCATGTTTTTTTTTAGTTCTATACCCTTGCGCGGTCTTATATGCCCCCCTCCCCCCCTCCCTCTTACCCGAAGTAGCAGTAAACTTTTTGCAATGTGTCTATCGACAATAGAGTCGCTTACAGAGGCAATGGGAGTGCTTCGTGAGACATGGTATAGAATGAAGAATGACGGTGCAAGGAGTAAATCAATCCTGCGCGAACACCCATTCATTCAAGGTCCGCCAGGAAGCCGAATAGTTTTGCCAGATTTTGATGCTCCTATCGATTTGGAAGACGGATACGCGCAAAGATTGACAGCTTATTTGCAGGTAAACGTGAAATATCCCTATTTAAAGCGGAGTTCTTTCTGTTCATTTAAACTTTTCTTGTTTTTTTTTTTTTTTTTTTGAGAAAATAAAAAATTATTCATTATTCGTTAGTCTCACTCAGTCTGTTTTTATTTTCTAAGACAAACTTTAATCGCCTACTCACCATTTTTAGGTTCCTCAGAGCGGTAGCTACGTCTTTTACGCTGCGTGCGACGATTCATGCGAGTTGTGGAAGTATGATGTCATAGAATATGGATTTGTGAAAGATAACACCGAATCAGACGAGAGTGCACAGAACCGAAGTCCAATCATATCTGTTAACAAAGTCACTAGATATCTTCAGTGGGACAGGTGAGCAATTTATTCAAAGGATAAAAAGGCCAATTTTCCTGAAATTTAAGACTACCAGAGTTATGCTTAAATTTTGGTGACCTGTCGTTTGAAGGTACGAAGAGCAGACATCGCAGCCTATCATCCTTGAAAAATGTCGTATTTATCGTATGGAGATGTATGGAAGAGATTTAAGCGGAAACGATCATATATCAGTGGGCATGCGTAGGCCGAATGGAGATTTTGAAAGGCCGATTCTTAAGAAAAGACTATTTTGGACAAAACCAGGTATTTCAGTTTGGTTTTGTTTTGTTTGTATTTTGGTTTTGTTTTGTTTGTATTTTGGTTTTGTTTTGTTTGTATTTTGGTTTTGTTTTGTTTGTATTTTGGTTTTGTTTTGTTTATTTCGCTTTAAATTGTGTTTTGTATCTTATTTTGTTTTCAATCATCTATTTTTTTTTCACTTTTTTAATTTTTGTATTATTATTATTGAGTTTTTATTTGTTTCGTCTCTTTTCTTATCGAAGTGGCTTCGGAACGTAGTCACCGTTTTCAAAAGATAACTTATGCTAAAAAAAATAGGAGAAGGATAACGCAGACAACTAGGAAAAAGCTAAAAACTAAAAAAGCTCGTTTGCAAGTGTACGGTTAACAGCAGGGAAAGAAAGTCGAGATACAAGAGGACTTGCTGTAGTCGGCGTATGCGCCTTACTCTTTTTCCGGAGATGACTGATTTCATGAACTTCATTTCTTTAACTTAGAGTACTTACTGAATCCAAACCGTGGGTTAAATTTTAAAAAATAGTGGATCAACGCTAGCTAGGATTATTCAAGGAACAGCTTAAATTCTTGGATCTTAAACAGGGACACGAAAATTGGTGGTGAGACTCAACGATCTTGAAACATCGGTAGCTGCTATCGTTGGGTCAAATATACGCATGTCAGGTTGGTTCTTTCATAAGTTTAACAATGCATAAATAACGCGTCAAGCTTTCTCGTTTCATTCGACAGGGAATTGGTGTGAAATATCAATCGAAGGCTTAAATCGTCAAATGTCAATTTTTTTTTAACCAAATGTCAATTTTTTTTAACAGGTACCTACCGCTTCTGTTGTCAGGGCATATATTGCCCTGATTGTCCACTGCAACTGAACCTCTCAACCCTGAGACAAAATGTAACAATAAACCCAGCGGTAAACATGTCTTGTTTAAATACATCATTCGAGACTTTCTTTGACACATACAGAGAGCCGGGAAATTATACAGTGAAGGTTAGTTCATTTTAGCGTTTCCTGAGAGATATTATATGATACGATTACGGACAACTTCCTCTTGCTTTTATAAAACTAATGCACCAAGAACTAAAACGAACACTTGATAACCTTAGAATCCAGTTTCTTCTTCTCTTTGAGTTATTCACTTTTTAACTTTTCTCTAACATATACCTAAGAGAAAGTTCGCAACCTTGAAACAATTGTTCAAAATGTTCATAATGTGAGATTCAAATTTGCCACCAGATCATCTATTCATTTCTGGACCATTCAGGGCAAATTCTTGAAGAGAGAGTGCTGGGAAATATTTATCTTAAAGGTAAGTCGTTTAACGAGTTTGAAGATTTATTTTTCTTCTTCTCTCTTATATCAATTAAGCATTAAATATACAGATCAGTTTGTATAAGATTCAGAAGACTTCACAATAAATACGAACTGAATTCAAACTGCGAAAGTTTGGTGCACAACGATTATGCATTGACTTTCTTTTTTCGAACAAGATTAAATTTGAGCAAATCTAAGCGATCAATCAAGCAAATGAATGGGTTGTTAATCAGCTTGCTGGGCCGTGAAGTTAGAATGGGGATAACTTAGAATATTATTGAGATTTCCTTTCAAAAACCGGGAACTGCAAAAAAAGTCTTACATGTACGAGGCAAAATTACTTTCATGAAAACCATATGTTTCTTGTATTTCTCCTCCAATTCTTGTCTCCCTTTTGGGTTAACATCCCTACAAGAAAACACAATTTGGCAAACGATTATGACGATTGCTTAAACGATGATTTCAACTCTCACAGCTGTTGCAGTATTAAAAGTATGCCATTTCGAGTCTGGAAATTGTGCAGGCTGGACTAACCTTGGAAGCAAGGAGAAGTGGAAGTTCTCCCAAGGTAAGAAGAGGGATGTTTCTGCCTGCCTAACTGTTGTATAGAAAATGTACGTTGTAGAGTTCTCTGCGTCATAATCTTTTTTTAAACTGTCCTAGTCAATCTCCATGCTTATAGAAATGATCGACTTAAAGTAGCCTGGTCCTCTTCTATATAAATGTATTATCATTGTCAAAATATTATGTGTCCTAGGTCATTTTGCCTACATCGGGAGATCTTCCAGGGTACGGCTTAGGACTCCTTTGTTGTCATGGAAACCAACCAATGAGATGGTGGGCGTATGTTTACGGTTTAAATATCTCATGCCAACCAAATCAAACTCGTATTTGAAAGTTCTGCTTTGGGAAACAATAGAAAAAAGGGAGGTGTTAGTTTGGCAGCTGCTTGGATACCACGGACAAGGATGGTCAGTGGCTCAGGTGGTTTTGCCAAGCTCTGTGGCTGTTCAGGTAAGTGAAGCTTCTTTTTCATTTGAGTGAAGTCTCTTTCTACTTGCTTATATCTATGCATGTGACAGCCTTGAAACATTGTGTTTAGTGGTCGATAACATCATATTCTGCCCCTTTCTATTTGTTCTTGTTTTGTGACAGGTTATGTTTGAGGGAGGGGGCTTTGCTGATGACCTAGTAAATGTGGCGATTGATGACGTCAGCGTAAAGACTGAGAACTGTGTCTTACTACCTTACTATGCAAAGCCAGGTTACTTCTACTTTCTTTTCTTTCTCTCTTTTCATCCTTACAGTTGACAAATAGAGAAGCCCTGACTGTGCTCTCTTCTGTTGTAAAGCACGCAGGGAGCGGCTAAAGCACGAGAGAAGTGTAGGTAATGCAGGTAGAAACATGAGACGTAATGGAGTGTTTCTCCCCACTTCTTGCTCTAGCCACCTCCTGAGTGCTTTACAACAGAAAATAGCACAGTCAAACCTTCTTTATTTGTTTTATTATATAGAATACGTAAATTCCCCACGCATTGCTTTCAATTTTCAAAACAAACTTTTTTCCAAAGTGAACAACAATGTCGTCAGCATGCTCCACACTCTCAAAAAGCACGCTACAATAACCCAATCAGAATCCTTGTTAGATTGTTTTAAATAATCTGATTGGTTGAACAAGACTAAAAAATGTCCAATTATCAAAGTCCACAAACCATCAAAGTTCACAATCTGCGGTAGTTTAAAAACTAAGTGGCGCTCTCGCTCTCTTTTATTTTTTGCCCTAGAAAAGGGTTAGGGACACATGTTTCGAAAATATTTAGTTGCTCTCCAATTCTCTTTTTTTGCGTCGCCACAAGCCCAAAATGATTTTGGCCAGACCACCCCTGTAGACAGCGATCGAAAGTGTAAATTTCACAGATTTTGTCCAGCGCGCAGCGACTGCAATGACATAGCTCACGGAATTCTATCTTGCTACAAGTTACAAGATGTATTCAGTTAGTTCACAGACAAAATATGGAAACTTGGTAAGTCACGCAAGCGGACAAGCGTTACGACCGATCACATTTACGCAATATTTTAGGACAACTCGGCACCTATTCTTATTCAGTTGTTATGAAAACCTAAAATCCACAACGTAGAAGATAAACGCACGAAGTTTGAATGGTCAAAAGGAGATCTTGGTCAATTTTCAGAACTATACAAATGATCTTTGACATGAGCGCAATTGAGCAAACACATTGACTTGCGTTGTTTTTGAGATGTTGGTGGATGAAAGCTAAAGATATACGCGCGGGTTTAAGGCAATCTGTGACCTCATTGGTGTATAAACTATGGACCGGTATGTTTTTTCAGCCCGATTAACACTTGCATTTTGAGAATTCTTTAGTACAAATTAGTGAATTTTTGATATGCAAATTAAGGTCGAGGAGAAGGGTCTCCGCTGATCACGCTGGTATGAACTAACTGAGTACATCTTTTAGCTTGTAGCAAGGTAGAATTCCGTGAGCTCTATTATTTTAGTCGCTGCGCTCTGGACAAAATCTTTAAAATTCTGGGGGGGGGGGGTCTGGCCAAAAATCATTTGGCAACGCGAAAAAAGAGAATAGAAAGAGAATTGGAGAACAACTAAACTATTATTGAAACATGCTTCTTAAACCCTTTTTCATGGGCAAAAAATTAGAGAAAACTTTTTTTCCGACAGGAACTCGATAGGACTGCTCTTAGCGAGAGCGGCACTTAATAAAGAATCTGAAAGTGAAATGTTCAGTGAAATCCAGCCGAATTGGAGCTTATAAAAACACGCGAGTCTTTTTCACATGACGATTAGAAAACAACTGCTCAAGGCGTGTTTTTTTTATGAATGCACGACAACCGAATTCAGAGGATTACAGAGGTTAACAGCGCCGTAAAACTCGGCTGCTGAGACTGTGGCCATCCTCTAAACGCATCGGAAAGGATATATTACCTAGCTCTTCGTTTAATTCAGAAGGTGGCTGATGTAATTTCTGAGGCTTGCGTCACACTGCGATGACCGGAAACCACGATGATGAGCTAGACGCGATAGACCTCAGCATGATCGTCATGATTATCATGAATTTTAACAGTTATGCCAGTTTGGCTATACTTTTCATCGTTACTTTTTTAATTCATTCTGCTTTGTTCTTTTGTTCTTTCCTTTTTTTACACGAAACTATATATACGAGACAAATGTTAGCTGTATTTCATTTTTATTGCCGTAAGTAAGCTAAGTGTAAAAACCTTTAAAACTCGGACTGCTCATTTCGTTTTCTCTTTGAGGATTTTCCTCTCTGCTCAAGTTGTAATAACGTCAATTACGGCGCTGGACATGTTTAAAAACTTTTGTTTAGTTCTTCGGTTGTTATTTGCCGACTTGCTTGTTCCGAAATTTCACTTTTAATAAACGCAAGAAAGCTAGAGAGAAGTCCGGGAAATGGTAAGACATAGAACTATTTAGCAGTTGGCGTGACAGCTTTAGCTCTCTTGCTATGTGTTCTATACTCTCACAGAGTTCACTGTTTCAACCAATGACAGTGCGCGTTATATGCGAACTTTATAAGGAACTTAAAGATCATTTGGATCTTCCAAAATCCTCACCACTTACGCTTGAGGCGCACATTTGGTTTGCCAATAGTCCACGGCCACTGGTTGGCTGGTTTTGACAATTGCAACCAAACCTTTTCTTTTTTTCAACTCACCAGTCTGGGGGATTGTCAAACTCATAACGATGTGCTGATTGACAAATTCTCTCATAGAAGTATGACAAAGTTTCCCTCGTTAGTTCCTTCTCTTCACGGCCTTTCACTTATAAAGAAAGAAAATGAAACAGAAAGCTGATTTTGCTGAATTTTTCAGGTTTTCAATGTGGCGAAAAACAGTTTCAATGTAACAATGGAGAATGTGTCAAAAGCGATTTAAGATGCGATGGTGACCTCGCATGTAAAGATCAATCGGACGAGGAGAACTGTGGCTGCCCCTCCAATAAGTTTGATTGCCAGGATGGAAAATGTATTCCTGCGGAAGCTGTGTGCGACGGCAGCAACGATTGCTCAGACGGAGATGATGAAAATAATTGTCGTAAGTTCATGATTGCATCATGCTAAGAACACCACCTTAGTTTTCTCTTAACTTTTATGGTAATTGTTCTAAAGAGTGTTTTTTTCTGATCCGTTTTGTTAAGTCTATTTCCTTGCTATGTTTCTCTGCGGTAATCATATTCGCACGACTCAATTAAAGATTTGCTTTTCAGGTAGTCCATGTCCCCTCAAATATCATTGTCTTGATGGATCGTGCATTTCCTGGTCTAATACCTGCAAGGAGATACCGTTCTGTGGGGACGGGACTAACACACCATCTGTATGTGGTAAGTAGGACACAACAGCCCATACCTAATTCTAATTCAGCGTAATTCGTGTTAATTCACAAAAATTTTCGACCATGCCTTTTCGTGGCCTAAAACTCTTGAAACCAATCATTATGTAATCTTAAAATATCTTGGTGTACTTTAAAAATTGCAGTTTAAGGGAAAGCGAGAAAGCTTCGATCTTGCCTTCCCCTTGATATTTCTGTATTTCAGGGTCGGGGGATTGCCTTCTCAGTGATTTATCGTGCTCATCGGACACGTCGAAAGAACTCTTGAAGTGTAAATCGTCTTTCAGAGGTAACATACACGTCAAATTACTGAGATGCTGCTATACCTTAAAAGACCACTATTTTTTCGTTTAATTCTTCATCCTCTCGTTGCTTTTATGTTTACGATACGGAGACAGAGCGTCTGGTTCATTTGGGTACTGATTTAATAGGCTTGTTTGATAAAAGACAGGGTTCAGATGAAACAAACGTAGTTAATTTAATTTGATATTCGCGCATTACCAATTATAATTACGATGCCTAAGATACCTACAATAAGGTAAATTTGACCCGATGAAACCAATACGTGGTCATTTAAAGTGTGCACCGTGGAAAATTGGAACAGTCAGTATCAGTTGTGAAACTGCTCTAGTTCATTTCACGAATTACAAATGGTCTTATCAAAGCGAACAATAACTCCTTGTGTACCCTTCCAATTAAATCTGGAAAAGCGACTCCGTATACTCCATGGAATTATTCCATGAAGCATTGTCATCCTTCTGTGTTTCGGTAACTAGCTAATCTTTCCCTTCGCACAGGCCACTGCAGCTTCGACGATAATTTTTGCACATTAAAATATGACTGGAATGCCACGTTCCAGTGGACCAAAACGTCGGGCAAGACACCAACGGAGAATACTGGACCAAGATATGATCACACCACGTTTAGCAAGGATGGTAAGGAGTGCGTTCAGGACCAACACTTCATGAGATCAATTTTTCTGCCCTCTTTCAAATGCTTTTTTACCAAAATGTCGAGTAGGAGATCCCAGTGGAATATTAAGTTATGAAATACACCAAGCAATATTTGTATTTTGTATAGGTAATCACATGATTTCGAGTGCAATTTAAAATAAATAAGCGAGAGTAATTAAATATTTTTAAAGACTAACAAAATTGCACGAGCCCGTAGGGCGAGTGCAATTTGGGGTCTTTGAAAAATTAACAAGTGCTTGTTTGTTCCAAATTGCACGAGAAAAATCATGTGATTACATGTTAATAATATACATGAAAAAATACAAAATAACAAAGTGCGCGCATCAAGCAAAAATATGCAAAAATAATTTATTCAAAACGTGCGTTCGGTCAAAAAAACCGCGTACGATCAAAACAATAATATGCAGCGATATCTTCACATCTTAATCGCGCAAAAAAATTTAAAGTGTGGCTAAACAGTTCAAGAAATTGTTCAGTCTGTGTCCGAATCACTTTCGATGAAATGGAATCGTCGCCTTCCAAGGTTTAACCATGTTAATTTTTTTATTTCGGCGTTGATCGCTCCAGCAAAGTGTTAAGCTGGGTTGGCTCGTGATTTTCGATTTCCTTGGCAATTCCCTTCTCTAAACACCACTTTTTCCAAACCGACAACCAAAAAGCAGTGCATTTTGTTGCGAAATCCAAGGCTCGCATTTGGTTGGGTATATGTGGAGTTTCTTTGATTGCTGACCAATCAGAATGTGTGGTTTGTTAGTTTCTTTGCACTGGATTAACCCTCTTCTGCACTGAATTAACTGCCTTGTGCACTAAATTACCTGAAAACTGCATTTACTTCAACCAATCAGAACTGAGTAATTTTTTCATGTATGTTACTAATCCTAGAAATATTTGGAGGGCATACTCGACTAAACAAGGAACTAATCCTGAAAATTTCGTTTATCTATTGACATAACTATTTCTATCCGTCACTCTAATTTATTAAGTTTCTGGTTTTGTTATCTTGTTTTCACGTTTCTAGTTGTTCTTTTCTTAGGGATATATAGTTTTATATGTGCAATATGTGTAAATTTTCCAAGGTCAGCCTCCTCGAAGTTCTAAAATGACGTTATAACTATGAAACTGTGAAAAATGCAGAATTTGTTCATAATATTCGTCGTCTTCCCTCTATTTTCTTTACCATAGCCTGAACTTTAAAAGAAAAACAAGCATATGTAGTTCTTATTCTACAACAGGGTCGTATATCTACATCGAAGCCTCTCCACAAATGCCTGGAGACGCAGCAAGGCTGTTAAGTGACTGGATTGAACCCAATGAAGAAGTTTGCATTCAGTTTTGGTATCATATGTACGGGTCAGATATCGGTAATCTGAGCATCTACTTAAAAACTAACCAATCAGAAACAGTTGTTTGGACACTTTCGGGAAATCAGGGGGACCAGTGGAGGTTCGGACAAACAGCTCTAAACAGTCGAGATGCATACAAGGTAGGTTCCCTTGTATTTATGGTTACCGAGTACTTACGACTGCAAAATGTTAGTTTTCTTCATCGACATCTATAGTTCATGAAATTAAATGTGTGAAGATACTTTTGTGATCATTGAGTTATATCATAACTATAATTATCGCTATTATCACTACTCGTATCGTTGATGTTATCGTCATACTGTTCATAATCGTCATTACTGTTTTTCACAAGTTTATCATCGAAGGAACGGTTGGCTATGGAAGCAGCGGTGATATAGCTCTGGATGATCTGACATTGCTCGATGGAAACTGTAAGACAGTTGTTACGCAGAGTAAGTGAAATAAGATCTTTAGCAAAGTTAAATGTCTATAAGCCAGTGGCTATGCATGATTTCTGTCTTCTTTTTGTTATTTTTGTAGGAAGAATGACAGTTATGTTTTGAAACGATCCTGTGTTTAAGATATTTATGTGACATAACCTGCTGAACTCATCCACCTCTCACAGAAAGTTTTGTAAATATTTCATTAAAATGTACAGGCAAATTTATGTCTCTCATGTTCCCTAATTGTAAATCTGTACGTTTCTGGATAAATCCTTGCAACAAACAATCTTTACGGTACAATTACGACCCAAGCTTTACCGTTAACTTTATTGAACATTTCGTTGTACCAGCGACATAGAAAGGCCAAACACGAAGAGAAAGTTGCAGAAGAAATACCTGCGCACTCGTTTATAGCTCTGTAAATAGAAATAATTTATAGGGTAGTACCTTTTGTGGCATGTAACGATGATGAGGTTTTCCGACCTCTTTGCATTTTTAGAGAATCTGGACTGTGATTTCAAAGGAGACACATGTGACTGGCAGGCTCAAGGAAGGTGGACCCTTTCGAAAGGTGTGCCAAGATTAAACATTTTACCGTAGAGAGCTAAGAGAGTTCTTCATTTGAAAGTCGATTTTGGCCAATGATAGACAAATCTGCTCGCTGAGAAGTCATTGTATGCCTTAACAATTTTTGGACTTTAATAATTCTTCTCTATAATAATCTCTTATCAGATGGTTCCTCTATTTTTCTTCGCCCTGGAGCATATGCGATGCGTCATTCTCTATTTTCGCCCCCGAACATAAATACCAACGAATGGAAGTGTTTACATCTTTGGTATCTCATCGGAGGCAGCGACGGGTATGAAGCATCCATAACGGTGCTATTAAATATGTTAACATCAAACCTAACGATTTTGCTTTTCTTCGCGGACAAAGCTACATCTGAGGCAACATACACACAAACACCGTTACCAAGAAATTTCACGGATGCTCAGGTAACTTCAGATCTTTCATAGGCTTTCCAAGCTTCATGTGAATTGGATTTATCTTAGATAAATTTGATGTTGAGTTGGATAAGCATTTTAGTTTAAAAGTTATCCTTCACACTTAAGTGTGCTAGTCTGCTATTGACAATGACATCATCTCATATCTTTACGCAGATCGAAATAGTGGGAACGAATGAATTGAAACTTCTGGCTATCAGACAAGTATCCTTTTCCAAAGATTCTTGTGAACATATTCCCAAGCGAAGAAATGGTGGGTCTCCATCACTATTCATGGCGTCTATTCACGTGCATATTGTTCCGATTGTTGCGTTTCCATTAATGACAACGTAACACTAGATGCCACAAAACAGCGAAGGTTTCCTAATTGTTTGGCTCGCTCTCTCTGCACCACAATTTTGGAATTATATTGTGGGCGGTATCTTTATTAAAAGGCTAACAACTATAAACAGAGCTCATAGAGTAACCTCGTTCGTATGATGACGTACCATAGCCGTGTATAGCTGCAAAAATGTTTTTTTTCAAATATTCGATGTCGAATAATACAATGTCAATCTACACGGCTTATAAGTGTAGCGAATTTAAATACACCCTGCAAGGGTCTACTTTTCATATTTTATCATCATTTAATCTTTAGATTTGCATCAGCATAAACCCCTTGGAATGGAAAACGGTGAGATCCTTGACAAGAAGATCACCTCATCTTCACAAGTGGATATGATTCATGCCGCCATCCAAGGAAGACTTCACTTCCAAGCGACCCCAGGCAAAGCAGGGTCTTGGTCCGCTGGTTCAGAGGACTCAATTCCATGGCTTCAAGTTGATCTAGATATTCAGAACACAAGAGTTACAGGGGTTGCGACGCAAGGGAGAAACGGACCCTTCGCTCAGTGGGTTACAGAGTATAAGCTACAATACAGTAACGATGGAGTAAGCTTCAAATACTACAGGGAACCCGGACAAACCACAGTAAAGGTACGTACGTAACATAATTAGAAGTCAACCATAGATGCATGTCCAGGACAATTCAAAAGGTCTCTTTTGCAGTAGATGAAATTCTGAGCGTCGAGTAAGTTGGTTTAAAAAGGCAAGAAAGGCAAGAATTTTAAGAAATATGCAATACATTTGTCTCGTGTGTGTTTCTCTGGAACATTTCCACACACTCGTGACAACTGTAAGATGTACTTCTTCAAAACCAAGCGCTTGTCTTTTTTCACACATGAGTTTTTACATGACTTACCCTCGCATAAAAATCCCCTTAATTAGGCAATTTTTCTGACGAATATCATCCCGTAAGATTTCTGTATACGAACAGGGCTTAGCACAGATTAGTAATATCTTTCTGAGCGATTGTTAAGGAGCTAAAATGTGAGCTTGTTAACATCGTAAAACTATTGATATTTATAACACAAAAATTATCATAATGCGATCTTTTGTTGCTACAGCACTTTGCTGGAAACGTTGACCAGGATGCTGTTGTTTTTCATGAACTTAATCCCCCAATCAGAGCACGTTACATCCGCTTTCGACCTGTGGCTTGGTACAAAGCAGCTTCAATGAGAGTTGAACTTTATCAGGGTGTGGAAGGTAAGTGAATTACTTACGGACGTTTATTTCTTCTATCTTTTCTGCGAAAACGCTTGAAATAAGACAAAATATTCGGTATCACATTGCCAAAAAGAAATGTAAAACAGCGTTGGTGTCTTTTTGTATGTACAAATTGTAGACACCGTTAGCTAGAATAATGATATATGTAATTCCAGGAGAGCTTTTTTAGTAATCGCTGTCTAGAAAAATGTTATTTACTAATCTATGGAAATTTTTTAATTCTCGTAAAGATAGCTGTTTTATAAATCATCATGCATAAGCGTGAGATCTCGGTTAGTTAGCTTGAACAAGTGTTTTAATTATATAGATAAAAATTAGTAATTCACTGGTAAGAATTGATAATGATCAGTAAAATAGATAAGGTATTTTTCCTTACATTGATCTGCTTTATTACCGTTAGAGTGTAATAGAGCTCTGGGAATGGAAAACAGCGAAATCTTGAGTGGACAGATTCTTGCTTCTTCACAATGGGATGGATATTCCGTCGCAAGCCAGGGAAGATTATTCTTTCAAGCGACAGAGAGGACACAGGGTGGATGGTCAGCTGGCCAAAGGAATGCAAGGCAGTGGTTCCAAGTTGATCTGGGAAGTCAGTATGTTAAAATCACAGGTGTAGCAACACAAGGCAGGCAAGACCACGATGAGTGGGTAACCAGTTACAAACTGAACTACGGGAATGATGGGAAGAGCTTCCAATACTTCAAGGAAAAAGGAGAGGTCGAGGACAAAGTGAGTATAAAAAGAGTCAATCAAATCTTTATCATGCAAATATGTTTTAGCAAACAATAATCAATGCCATTAAATTGCCATTTTTCAACTTCTGATGATGTCAAGCGTTAAAATTCTATCAGCTAATCAGCTGATAGGCAATCGATAACAAGTTGATCTGGAAAATCTATCGCCTTGATCAGTTAATATCACCGGTACTCATCGTCTTTTGTTTTTCTTTTTAATCAGTTGAAAAGTTGGACGAATGTAATGTTTTGATCTGTTATGAAGTCTTAATCGCCAGTTTTCTTGTTATGACCTTCTTGGCCGCGGACTCGTTACCATATCCTATGCGATATCCACTAAAATTATCTACGTTTTAGAGCAGCCCTTCATTATAACTAATAAACAAATCTCACTCTACATTCGTCTTACATAGGAGTTTATTGGAAATGTGAACCGTGACAGCATTGTTCATCATGAACTTTACCCAGCTATCAAAGCCCGTTACATTCGCCTTCAACCCCTGTCTTGGCATAACTGGATATCTATGAGGGTGGAATTGTATGGTTGTTCAGAAGGTAGGCGAAGTCTCATCCTCTAAGTGAAAATGATTTTCATTTTTTTCTACAATATCTTTATCTGATACAGTCCTTTAGCTCAAAGACGTTCTTACCCTATTGCATACAGCTGCATGCTTGTTCTTTTTTTCTTTTTCAATTTCTTTGTTGTCTGACTGAGGACAACAACGAGGAAGCAATTGTTTAGAAGGTATTTAAAGTTGGAATATATACTCAGTTTGTATAACTTAGAAAAGTTGCGGTATAGATTATGATTTAGGGTATTTATTTACTTGATTCGATTTCAATAACACAAACAGAATGTCAAACGGATCTTGGCCTAAAAAATAGAGCTATTCCTGATGCACAATTAAGCGCTTCATCGCAGGTGGATCATTACCATGCCGCATCTCAAGGAAGACTGGAATATGAAGGTGAAGAGTGGAGATCGTCAGCCTGGTCAACTCTCACTAGCGATAAAAGCCAATGGCTCCAAATTGATCTTCGAAGTATCTACATTAAAGTAACTCGGGTGGCGACACAAGGTCGAACCGGTTGGCACATGATCTGGCAGTGGGTAACACATTACATGCTGCAGTTCAGTGATGATGGAGAAAACTTTACTTTCTTCAAGGAACTAGGAAAATCAGCGGCAAAGGTAGCATACATGTTTTGTTACGGACGTGTTAGCGGTGTGTTCTGTTACAATGATAGATATTTAGATGAACAAATTGCCGTTCTTTCAATTTAGAATTTTAGTGGAAACAGTGACAGCAATACTGTTGTTCATAATGACTTAAACCCACCGATCAGAGCTCGTTACATCCGCTTTATCCCACTAGCTTGGTATCGCCATATATCGATGAGGGTGGAGCTCTACGGTTGTCTGGAATATAGTAGCAAAGGTGAGGAATGCAGCTTGGACTTAAAATAGGATCATCTCTTTAGGAAAATAGCGAGCGGAAATTATTCGACAAGACCAGAGAATGTGTCGATAATACAGTGCAGCTTTCTCTTCACGAAGCAGTGATGAATGACTGACTGACTAATATAATGACTGATCAACCGACTGGTCAATTGAAAAAGTGGCTGACTGACTAGCGGACAATGTTAGTATTAGCATCGGATTTGGGCTAAATTTGGGTATGGTTAACATATAATCCTACTTTATTGGTACATTTTGACGGCACTTTTTTAATTAGTCTTACCTTGGCTTGACTTTGGATATTTTGGCTTGACTGCCTTGCTCCAAAATACGAATTATGCCTCGACCGAGCTTGCCTTCTATGCGGTCCAAAAGTACCACCTGACGCGAATAGGTATAGTAGCTATCCTTGCAGATAAAGGGTTTGGAAATGGTCTTCACCCGTATTTACTCCCAATAGTTTCCATGAATGTATCCGAATGCCGACAAGCCCTTGGTATGCAAGACGGTATAATATCAGATGGACAAATCACTGCCTCCTCGGAATATATGGGCGGATATGCTGCAATCCAAGCTAGGCTGCACTTTGCACGAATAATCGCACACAAGGCTGGGTCTTGGTCAGCGGAGAGAAATGATTTACATCAATGGTTGCAAGTGGATCTAGGAAGTCATTACTTTAGAGTTATCCGAGTTGCAACGCAAGGAAGGCATGATGATAGCCACTGGGTGACAAAGTATAAGTTAGAGTATGGAAATGACGGAGAAAAATTTCATTACTACAGGGGATCCGGAAAAATTTCAGATAAGGTAATGTAATTGATACATCTTCTACACTAATTGGTATTTCGTTCCTCAATCCTTAACTTTCAGCCTCAATTCCGATTCAGGGACCCAAAACCTCAATCAATTTCTGGCACGGGAACAAATATCTACAGGTCATAAGTCTGGTCTTTTTTAATTTTTCCTTCAAAAAGACTGGTCCTTTTCCCGTTGATATCACTATGACTTATCATAAATACGAAAAATACCTCTAAAAAAGACGAAATTAGAACATACCACTATTATAATTAATGATTATTCGTAATCGAAAGAATCAAAAGTCACGAGAGGAAGAAGAGGCTGGGTCACTCGCCTTCAGAAACTGCGAACTTTTCGAAGAATGCTCTAAATGAGAGAAATTAATGTATTTAAGCAATTGCAATGATGAATAACCATATACCATTGACGGTTGTCCTACTTTTTTAACCAAGGTTTTTGTTGGAAACTATGATCGAGACACTATCGTTTTTAGTGAACTAAACCCACCAATCTATGCACGTTTTATCCGCTTTCGACCACAACATTGGTTTGGCCACATAGCCATGAGGGTAGGGGTCTATGGATGTCAAGGTGAGGAAGTTTCAGTCTTCTGAATCATTTAAAAAATGCAAAAGACATATGGCTTTTCGCATTACTTTCATAATCTTTCAACTCATTTAGTCCCCTAGACTGTTCTTCCATTCCATCTACCACACCCTCTGCTGTGCACCTTCATTTTTTGCATGCACTTGATTACTGTCAATGTTTATAAATGCGAGTCAGAATTGGGTCACCAGTTGTGATCTACCAACAATTCATGCTTGTATTTTGTTGGTTTTTTTTTTTGTTTGTGGTTTGTTTTTTCTAACATGGAATTTAAGGATGCATGTAAATACGAAGAAGTCTCATAGATTTCTTAAAACCCTCAGAATGTACGAAACCTCTCGGTGTAAGCAGTGGTGCAATATCTGAAACACAAATGAGTTCTTCTTCCCAACTGGATGATGCTCATGCCGCTGTGCAAGGAAGACTCAACTCCATGGCAACTGAGGATAAAGGAGGATCCTGGTCTGCTGCCTCGAACAACCGCCGCGAATGGCTTGAGATTGATCTGCGTAGTCAGAACATTAATGTGACCCGTGTAGCCACCCAGGGAAGACATGATTCCAGACAATGGGTGACGAAGTATAAGCTGCAGTACAGTAAAGATGGTGTAAACTTCCAATATTACACAGAGCCAATGAAAACTGCACATAAGGTGGCGCTTATTTGTTCACAGACAACTTTACTTCGCTTTCCCTTTCCAATTCCCTCTGGTCGTCCTGCGATGAATTATCTTTATTGCCGAACACAGAATTTCCGTAGCATCGGTGTATTTTTTCGCCTTTAACCTGTTAATATGATGCCCTATAATCTATGCCAAGTTTCTTTACACCTTGGCATACTGATTACAAAGATGAATTGTCTACTAGATAGGTAGAAAGAAACAAATTACACCTTGCTATAAGGAAACAGGTCAGATTACTTTACATTTAACAGATCGGCAGTGGTTTAGCGTGGTCTATACTCTTATCGTCACCGATATTTGTCATGACAGTGGTCAAAACGTTGATTGTCGATGATTGACAGTCGATTTGTTTTTACCACATATCGACGTCAAATAAAACGATTCACACGTGGACGCGAGCCTCTGTACTGCTGAGCTCTGCACCCTTATCGACAACGGCAAATTGGCCAATGGGATTGCGATGTTCCTGCCAATTGTGGAAAAGTTAGGATTCCACATGAGTTCTATAACAAAGCATTACACTTTTTTCTCAAAAATGCATCCTTTGAACCTAAATATTACGATCATCAGGAGTAAATTTTATCTGAGACGGTATTCTATCCAATTTTCTATCTGTAGATTTTTGATGGGAACGTTGAGCAACACGCTGTTGTTTATAATGAACTTGTCCCGCCTATCACAGCACGTTTCATCCGTTTTCGGCCCGTTGACTGGTATGGTCATATGTCAATGAGAGTAGAACTTTATGGATGTCAAGGTAATTTATGATTTGTTGCCTTCCTGAAAACTTTCATTCAGTTCATCAAGCGACCAAATAATCGAAGTCGGATTTGTTAGGTTTTGTTTAGGATGCGTATGACACTCACACCCGTAGCAAAGGACGTGAAGTAACACTTTAGTTGTTTTTTGCTGAGTAAGTATTGATATCGAGGTATTCCAAGGAAGAATATCAAACATTTTCGTGTAATACCGGAATTTTCTTGAATGAGGATGTCGTATCTCAAGGTGTCTTGTTCCACCCTTTTAGATGATCGTCCCTGTGACACATCGGTAGACTGGTGTGGGTGGAAAAACGAACGTGGCTGGAAAAGAATCAGACATAAAGATCTTGATCAGGTCTATCAGAGTGAAGGTGGCGGTGGTAAAGGTTCGTGATGACTTCTTCAAAAAGCTTGATAAGAATTAGATGTCATTTGTTTCGATAATAAAAAAAAAATATTTCAGCATTTGTAATAGGCATTGAAATAAAGATGATGATAGCGCTACCATAAAATTTGTTTTACTTCTGTTTTTGCTTTTTCCGCCTTAGGTTTCAGTGACAACAAAAACTTCGAGGTCCACCTCCCTGACAGCGAATACGGTTACATATCATTATCTAATGTGGTACTGGATGAATGCTGTTTTACCATTTGCTTTTGGTTGAATACTGCTGACAGTGGCTTCTTTATGGAATACAAAAATGCGGGATCAGCCGAAGAAAACGAGACTCTTGTTTTCGGAATCTACTGTGGGAAAAACACATTTCTTCTTCAAAGCGGCAGCGAGAGAAGGTATTAAAGTAGGATCGTTGTAGGGTTTTTTCTTGTCTTATATTTGATTCACAACCTTTGGAGATTGCCTTAACAGAGAGGACGCCTCAAAATTATTAATTGCTGGCAGGTTAACTGCCTGGAACCGTGAATCATGCGTAGAGACCTCGCTCTCTCTTTCCCTTCATTCAAAGCTTGTAAAATTGTTTCAGCCAGTGTTGAGCGTGATATTTTTATCTGCAGTTGCTAATTACCAAATATTGCAACAAAACGAAATTAAGAGCAATTAAAATCAAGCAAAAGCTCAAAAATTTCCACTCAAATAAATTTTTTAATTGTATCAAACAGAACTTAAAACATAATCAACTAAGTCCTCAAACAAATCAAATAGAGAAAAAAAATTGGGGATTTTTACTCATTTGAGCATGAACAGTGTCTTTTGCTCTTTCTGCACAGCGAGCAACCTATGGATGTGATGGACTCCACCTGGCACCACGTGTGTGTCTCATGGGATGGGAAAGTTGGACTGCTTGCAGTTTTCAAGGATGGTCATAGAAATTTCAAGCTAAATGAGTTCATGGCGTCCCTACTTCAGAAGCCGAATGAAGGTAGGAAAAAAGACATAAACTATTTTGGGGATGGGAAAGGGGGGGGGGGGGCAGGGGGTTAGGGACCTCTGTTGTAATCTTTTTCTGAGCTGTACCTGGATGTGAACAGGTTCAACGAAGGAATTGATGCTGGATGATATTCAAGTTTAGTTGTAAAATTTAGCCGAAAGGTTAACTTTGAGTAAGGTATGATAATGGAGACCGTTTTACAAAGTTAACTTATTGTTTGCGGTCAGAACATGGAAGGTCGGTCATTTTCACCCTTTGCTTCTATCGACCCGTGAACAACATGCTTTGCACCTTTTGATCCGCTTAAACGAATTTACCCTGAGAAAGATTTTTTTTTAATATGCAAATACAGGAGTCGTGACAATTGGTTTTAGGAATAAAAATGGAACTGCCTCAGCTATTCTTGGTAAACTGAGTGGCGTCAATATTTGGAGCACTTTGGTCACAACAGAGGAGATACTGCGCATGTCATACGGTTGTGGAACAGAAGTTGGCAATGCGATGGCCTGGGGAAAAGTTAGAAATGGGCTGATTGGGAAAGTGGAGATGCAGTCACGTGCAACTTGCAACGATGGAAAACGTAAGGCGTACCGTGATAACTTCATTGTTGTTATCGTTGTAAGCCAAACATTAAGAGCAAACTTTCTGTTGTGGTTTTAATAATAATCTCTTTGAATACCTGTTTCATTCGATTAACAGAAAGGATAGTTTGATACATGGGCTATCCTTACATCTGTTGTTTGATTTAAGGATTTATGTTCCCTTATTTCGTTTTTCTTGTGGTCATTAACATTATTTCCTTTTCCGTTTTCGACGAACTTTAAAGGTGATATCTACTAGCAGCTAGTATTGTGTTTCTATGACCACTAGGTGCCAGGCTTGTGGTAGATACCGTCGATTTGGAGCCAAATGGGACCGCTGTTCTTGTGAGCCAGACATACAATAGATCAAATGACGGGGAAAGCAGATGCTTGAGGTTTCGCTATGTGCTGCGGGGGTCTGGAGATAAAACGTTGACAATTTTACAGAAAACAGGAGGTTTTTATGAAATACCCATCTGGACGTGGAAACGCAATTCTGGCCGCGGTTGGATTTATGGTCAAGTTCCGCTGACCTCTACTACGAAGTTTAAGGTGATATCAAAACTGTGAAATTTACTTTTCCATCAATTTACTGTGGTCAGTTAATGGTATTACTGATAAGTTGCATAAAGTCTTCTGCACAACCTAAAGGTAAATTAAAAAACTTCGTTTTCTCTTTAGATTTTGATTAAAGCTCAAAAAAGCAAGAAGGAAGACTTGATTGCTTTAACAGGAGTATATGTCAAGGAGGGACTTGATTGCAAACTTTGGCCCCTGTCGGCAAAACAGGGTAACTTACTTATTTTTACCTTTTACCTTTTACCTTGCCTTGCATTGTTACCTTATCTATCGTCCCATGTTACATAATTTTTTATAGCGGCTAATAAAATTAGCATGTAGTTTCAAAGGAAGGAAAGATTGCATTACTTTTTTAAACCCTTTCTGAGGATCTCCTCCTTTTCAAATCCTATGAAACGAAGTTGACCATTCGTTTTAGATCCGAGGCATCATTTTCTTCGAGAAAGTAACTTAGTCTACTTTTTGGTAAAATGCTATCAATCACTCTTCTGAAGTCCTTGTTGTGCTGTTCTCTTCATCTATGGAAAGTAATACCTAGCAGTTCATAAACTTTGCTGCTTTACAGTTCTTCATTAATCTGTGTTTTGCCCTTTTGGCTATTTTGTTTCCTTCTGTTTTGTTTTGTTTGTTTATGTATTCACATATCTATCTGCATATTTCTATTTCCAGCCTGCAATGAGGACTTAACTGATCCGTCAGGATATCTCTTTTCGCCGGCCTATTCCGGCGATGTTCTTAATGATATCGCTTGTACGTGGTACATTACTGTCCCACGAAATAACAAGATTCGCTTGGAATTCCAAGATTTCCACCTTCCGGACCATCCCACGTGCAAGGACTGTTATCTTCAAATTTTTGATGGAAGTGAAACGTCTGCTCCTGCGATTGGTCGATTCTGCGGATATATGTATCCTCCTATTGTCATTTCTTCATCAAATCATCTCAGAATTGCTCTCCGTTGTGCTGCCAGTTCCTACACACCCAGATTCAGTATTTTCTATAACTCCACGGCAGGTATGAAACGCTACATCTCTGACTTTTTATTGCAAGTAAGCAGTTTTTATGTTTTCTACTTTTGGAGCTCTAATAAAAAAAGGAGATATTGTAATGGAATGCAAATGTCAAGTCATAATTTCATGTTATTGTTTATTTTTCAATTTTTCAGCTCACAAGGATTTAGAGTCGTCCTGTTCGCTACAGCAAGGTGCACCAAGAATCTTGAGCTAATTTGCTTTCTTTTTTTCATTTGATTTCGGACTAACATTTTGTAAGACAGCATTAATTTAAACGAACGAGTTTCTATCTCATATACGTCACTGTCGCTATTGCCACACATCTAGACTCCTATTCAAGTTAGGTTTTTTGAGCTGTGTAGATTTAATTGAAAAGGAGCTATCTAATTTGGTCTTTCTTCAGGCTTTTGTCCCAAAACTGTCAGTGTTTCGATGCTTCTTTACGTATCAACTTATAAATGATGGTCTTAAATTTCTTGCCTTTCAATCAATGCTAATGAGCTTGTGTCTTACAATCCGTCTCAGAATGTCCATCAAGCTGCAAATGTGAAGAGTTTGGTGGAGAAGTAGACAAGAGGATACTGGTGACAGGAGAAGATTTACTAAATGTACCACATGACCTTCCAACCAACGTCGGAGCAGTGTATGTGACATTTGCGGTCCTTTTGATCTTGGTTTATTCACACTGTAATCGCCTTTTGCTCTATTGTGATTTCTTTCCAACAAGAAAGTTGAAAGTTCGTTCCTCGTGTTTCTCAAAACAATTGATATTCTTTCTTTGTGTTTAAAAAGGTTTTTCGGGCAAAACCGGATCTCCCAATTGCGCGAGGAGGACTTCATAAATCTCTTAAAATTAGAATATATGTGAGTAAACCTGTAACTTTTGTTTAAGATTGGTCAATTCTCATTGCAGCGACTGTGCGAATCTTAAACATTTTTCTGTAATTAATCGAGATTATGGTTAAGAAAACCAATTGATCTCCTTAGCCTATGCCTTGATTGACAAATTTTGGGCGAAAGAAGCTTTCCCTGTACGTTCTGGAAAAAATTAAAACAAATTTCTCCCTTTAAAACTCAGTGCCTTTGACCTGAGCTTAAAGTTGTTGATCACCTTTTTAAAAGCGTTCTCATTTCTTTCTTCCTCTTCCTCAGTGATGTGAGTTTCAATACCCTGCTTCGCGTGGATGAAGACAGCTTTCAAAATGTGACATCCGTCAAGACACTGTAAGTATCAATTAAACAGTGATTTATTTCATAGTGACTGAGTAACTCTTCCGCCTTGAAGTCTGTTGCGAGATCGATAATGACATTTGTCGTAGCAATCGGTATATTTTTCCTTTTTGTCGTAGGAGACTTGATTTTAACTTTATTCGAGCTCTTCCTGTTGGGGCCTTGAGAAGACTATCCAATTTACGCGTGCTGTGAGTATTTCATAAGAATAACATTATTCTTAATGATTTTAGATATATGAAATTCATATTCTTGTCCTTTGTGTTCTCCAAAGGACATGAATGTGCTTAGATCTAAAATTGCATTTTGAAAAGAGAGTAGAGAACTCTGCAAAACAACAACATGAAATGACCAAACTTTGCATTGACTGGAGAACGTGAACGACGACGGCTAATTTTTTAAACTTCTATCTCTAACTTAACGCTGTGTTCCATATTCAGTTTCGACAGCGAGAAATAAACTTAATGACTTAAGAGTACTGCGAGATTCGTTGGTAAAATATAAGTTTAATTTTTAACCGATGTTGTCCTCGGCGTCGCCGTCGTCGTTTCTTAAACCCCCTAGTACGGGGAAGGGGGATTTAAGTTTTTACCTCTTTTTAAGTTAATAAAATAAATTGATTGTTTTGTTTCAGTGACCTAGGAAGGAACCTTCTTCGGGTTGTATTCAGCGAGATGCTTGATGGACTCTCAAATTTGGAAGTACTGTATGTACTTATTTTTAGTTAAAAAATAATCTTTTTTTTTTAAGTCTATGATAATCAGGTAAACCATCTCTCCTCTTGGTTTTGTTTGCAGGAGTTTTCGCTCTAACCAAATCGAGCTGCTGGAATATGGTGCTTTTAAGAACCAAAGCAATATGACGCATTTGTAAGTGCATTAAATTGGTCACTAGTAAAAACTGATTTTGACTGTCATTGGAAAAATCAATGGAAGAACACTTGATGAGCAAATAGGGGGCGTGGCTCCATCCAATGGATAAATCACTATCTTTTGGATAGCGCTGTACATTTTGTCAGCACTCATCCGCTGGATAGCTATTTGTGCATCGGATATCGTTATGCACCCTTAGAACAACTGGGTTCTGTTATTTAAGCCAAGTCAGTAGATAGATATTTCTTTCTTTTTATTTTTTGTAGTTGTTTATTTAATATCATTCTTGTTTCCATTTAGGTACCTACAGGATAATAAACTGAAAGAAGTGCCAAATAGGATGTTCAAAGACCTTATGAAATTAAAAGTATTGTGAGTGCATTGATATCATATTTAGAGCAAAACCTACGGAAAGGGACAATGATAAGAGGATACTCCTACATTTGTCAAGTGACTGTTTTATGGCAAATGCAAGGAAGTCATGGATTAGTATTTTTAAATTTTTCTCTTTAATGAACTATAAATTGCTTTTGTCCCATATTTATCGAAGGATTGTGTTAAATTTCCATAAAAATATCTTATTAGCTACCTGCTACTTTTTTATCTTGATCTATTTGAAATCTCCAGAAATCTTAGTAGGAACGAATTAACAGCTGTATCGAAGGAAACCTTTAAAGGGTTGAAATCACTTGAGTATCTGTAAGTATACAATGTTGCTGAGTAAAAGTAGACTATTAATTTCTCTATTCAGAGATTGCACCTTGCTGTAAAGCTGTATTCTCATTTTGTTAGTCACTTTTATTTGATTTTTATCAAAAGGGTATTCGAAATTCAAAGTTAAATTAGATATAAAAAAACCTTCTTTCACAACTACTCAAGAATTTGCAACAGTTGATGAATAGTTTATCAGAACGTTTTTCAACTCAGTCAAAAAGGTCGAAGATTCACTGCACGAAATGCTTTTGCCCACCTCAACCAAGTTACACAATAATTTCGGAGATATAAGAGAGAGAATTTGATTTTATCAAGAGTAGACATCAACACGATTCGTTTTTTCACTTTGGGAATGGTGAAAAAGAGAGTTTAATGTGAATGTCTTACGCATCAGCAAAGTTGACATTGGTACACGACGTAAGGTAAATCAGTTATTCTTGCTTACTTTTTTTTATGCATCAATTCAGGTACCTGGACAGCAACAAACTTACTAAAGTACCTCCAGACGCATTCAATGACCTCAAGAACCTCAAATATCTGTGAGTAATCTTCTTTTTAATCTCCATCAGTCTAAATTGGTAAAATCTAAAGCTAGCTCAGTTTTTTCCCAAAAAGAAAATCTTGATGACGGTTTTTTTACTTTACACAGGATGTTTTGTAAATCAACAATAATCCATTCCACACGTTACAATTATGGGTAAAAGCCACTGCTCTTTTGAAATCAACTCATGTAAGGCCCTTTGCTAATATTCAGACATTCAATCTTTGAACATCGATAAAATCACCGTACAACATTTTTGTTTGACGCATTCAGAATTTTGTTAAGAAAGCAAGATAAAATCATGAAAGAAATGAAAGTGAAGTTTACTTATTTTTCAATTATAATAGGAGACTAGATCGCTTCATATTCTGTTGCTATGCCAAGAAGTCAATTGAAGGAGTTGCTTGCGATTCCCCAGTCGATGAATTCTCAAGCTGCGATGATCTCATGAAAAACAAAACTCTTCAAATTTGTATCTGGATACTGGGAATCCTTGCCTTCTTTGGCAACCTCGCTGTCATAATATGGCGGATAATTGATAAAGAGGAGAACAGAGTCCAATCGTTCCTACTGACAAATCTAGCATTTGCCGACATGTTCATGGGTGTGTATCTGTTGGCAATCGCCATTATGGACGCGAGGTGGCAAGGTGAATATTTCAAGCATGACCATGAATGGAGGTCTGGCTGGGGTTGTCGAACTATTGGAATTTTATCGATGCTTTCCAGTGAGGTATCTGTACTAATTCTAACAATCATCACCATGGAACGATTTATTGCAATCGTCTTCCCATTCAAATTCAAACGCCTGACCATCAGATCTGCCGTATTCACCTGCACAGGAGTGTGGATATTTGGAATAGTTATTTCAGTGATTCCCATCACCGGAATAGACTATTTTTACGATCAGAACGGTGATTTTGGTTTTTATAGTCGTTCAGCAGTTTGCCTTCCTCTTCAGCTGTCTGAAGGAACCCCGGCCGCTTGGCAATACTCCGCCTCTTTCTTTATTGGGATGAATTCCATTTCTTTTACCTTTATCCTGGTGGCGTATATCGCAATTTTTTTGACGGTGAAGCGTGTAACCCACTCTGTTCGATCGACGAATTTAAACAGAGAATCCGCCATGGCTAAGAGACTTGTTTTTATAGTGATGACAGACTTCTGCTGCTGGATGCCCATAATAATCATCAGCATTTTGTCTCTGACACGAAATTTCAGTGATCCAGACAAAATTGCTTACGTGTGGATTGCAGTGTTTGTTCTTCCCCTCAACTCCTCCATTAATCCAATCCTTTACACGTTTTCCACCGATAGAGCAAAACGTAGCTTTCGCCGGGAGGGGAAAAATGTCACTGGTTTCGTTATGAAGACCTTGAACAGACGTACAGAAGGTGGGTATGTCTGTTGAGGAATACTTTGGTTCTCAAACTCTGAATACTATTCTCATCTCAAAGATACGAAGAAGCGTAAGAAATTACCTTATTCAGTTGAAGTTTAAGTGTGCTTCTATCTCATCGTCTTCACTTACAACAAATTGCTACGAAAACAGAAAAAAAAACAAGGGAAAGCAAACATAAAAGTGGAAAAAACCACGTGCAAGCGTTATCAACCTAATCACACAAGGTCGCATTACACGTCAGAACCAACCTAACTAAATTGTTCTGTAATTGTTCACAATTTTTGTAAAACTATCAATATATATGGTGTTAGGTGTTCTATTCGTCTTCAAAAATCCCCTTTTGTTTTTCCATCCTGAAACGTACCTTTATTCATGATCAGTACGCTATTATTTTTTTCTTTTGAAGATCGATTGTCCTCCTGTTCCTCGAACATCTCCAGAAAACCGTTTCTGTCTAAAGTCCTTTCCATTTGCAGCCCCCAGCGAAAAGTAAGGGTATTGAAAAAGCTGCAGCTCGAGAGCGTTGTCGTGCACGCTAATCTGAAGCTGATTGAAGAAGTTAATATCTTCAAAGATGATACTGCTGGAAGAAAATCCATAGTAAGTACCTCTTTGCGATAATAAAAATGGCGCTTATGTGGCTACAGACCAGAGAAGATTAAGTCAAAAGCCAATCCTATGCTATATATTTGTCGCTAGTTGGCAACTCTCTCTGTAAGCGTTTAGGGACCTGTACCTTAATCAAGGGAGAGCCCTTGGAGTAAGGCTTGTTTGACTAATACACTATTTTTCCGTTAATATGTTACAGGATGCTCTACATAAAGACCTTTCTCATGTTTTTTTCTTGAACTTCCCTTAAAGTGTGAAATTAATCTTGTTCTGAATATTTTTCCATCCACCAATCTTGCGCAAGGATCTTGCATGTCTTATAAAAAAATTGGCAATTAGTACTCCCTGTGTCGTCTACCTTAGATTTACCATTGCCATGTATGACATGTGCAAATGAGTATAAGCTTCACGTCACCTCTCGCTGTTACAGGGTTATGTTACAGCTTCGTGTGAGGAAGGAGGTGTTTTCAATATGGTGTTGCTAAAGTACTTTGGAGAAGAAATGAAGGAGGACTGGAATCGGGAAGTGGGTGTAGTGCAGAGCCTCTCTTGTGAGGAGCAGCCTCAGTCCAATGTGTTACATTATCGATGGCACTGCAAAAGTAAGTGAACCTAGTTTTTTTTTCAATGTAAACACCAATTTTTAGAATTGCCATAAATTGTTCGTACCAATTTGAAATCCTAGTTTACTTACTGCTTCTATTCCATATATATATATATATTTTTTTTTTTCCCTTTTTTTGTTGTTGTTGTTGGAAAATCAGGATCTGTGAAGTTCACAGAGCCGCAGCAGAGCCTTTTTTAAGGATTTCATAGGTGCTGTACTGGACCTCTGAAGTTTTTTTTTTTCTGTTAATTTCTTTAGCTAGCGACCTAAATATCGAGCAAGGCAGAACGATGATCAATGCTTTACAAGGAAAAAGTTTGTAAGTTTTTAATGAATACGAGCTTTATTATCAAGCTTATTTATGGAAATTTCCATACTATTGATAACAGGTGATATAACGGTTTTTAAAATGAAGTGTTTTCTTTTTTTTTTTCTAAAAGCCTGATATGTTTCGACTTTGTGTCGAGTTCAACTCTAGAAGATTTGATTTGTGAGGAAGGAACTGTCATCGACTTTGAGTCAATCTGTGCGGTAGCTTGTGACGTCCTAGTCGCTATAGAAGGGCTACAGGAACTTGGAATACTTCATAATAACATCACAACACAAAACATTCTGATCAGCCAGTACCCAAGGGTAAGTAAAGTGGTAGTGTAGTTAGCATATGTACATGTATCTTCTTATATGTTTGCTACCACAGACTTTCTCTTTCACCGAAAAGTCGACAATTATATAGTTCTTTATTCAAAGGTTACTGTGCTTTAAAAAATTCCTCTTAGTTTCACACAAATGTTTCTTTGAGCTTTTGAGGAAATTTCATAGAAACAGAAAACATTCTACCTGCATCCCTTTTTTGCAATGCCGTATGGCATATCTTTTGTTACTCAGAAATCGACCTAAAATAGTCCAGTTTGGTTTTGACAGAGAGTTAGAATAATCCAATGGAGCGTGCGCTGCACGCTTAAACCTGAGGTTCGTAGGTGGAGTCCCTCTCTGATCAGTAAATGGGTTTCGCTTCTCTTGATTGTCCCTTGTTCTACACTCAGTCCAGGGTTGTAAATTGCTAACTGGTTGGCCTTCTACCCGTTGAGGTTTAAATAAAGTTCCTTTTAATGTCTATTATAAGTTTTAAGATATTTGAGCGCATTTTTAATAAGAGAGACACAAAGAAAACCACTAATTCACCCATAATTCTGCCACCCTTAGACATTAATTTTTTGTTGTTGTTTTGGGTTGGAGAGAGGTTATGGTTATTGCCTCCATGTATTTTCCTTTCACAGATTCCTCCAATCAAAGCAGTCTTGGGTGGATTCTCTCGTGCATCCAAGTTGAAGGAAGAAAGCGCGTTTACAAATGAAGCTATCGATAAACAGAGTTGTTTTGGCAGCCAAGTTAAGCAGTTTGGACATTTGTTGGCCACACTACTGGGACACTGTCACGGCTCTAGTGAACAGGTCAAGGTAAACATCGACAATTTATATTAACTTAAGTAAAATTTTACCGCTCGGACGGTGACAAAGACACACAGTGACTTTCGCACATACATTTTCTTTTCTCCAATAGCTACATGAAATTATGAACCTCTGCTTTGAGGAAACACCAGAGAAGAGGCCTACAGCGTCTTTCCTTCGAGAACTCTTGGAAGAGGTCTGGTGCACAAAGGGTCTTAGTGATTCATTTGTCTGATTTAACATACGGACAAAAACACTTAACAAGTGTAAAATACAACTGGTTGAGCTTTTGAAATATCAAAAAATGTTGTCCATCCCTGCAGTACGTGGGGTACAAAAACACTTAACAAGTGTAAAATACAACTGGTTGAGCTTTTGAAATATCAAAAAATGTTGTCCATCCCTGCAGTACGTGGGGTACAAAAACACTTAACAAGTGTAAAATACAACTGGTTGAGCTTTTGAAATATCAAAAAATGTTGTCCATCCCTGCAGTACGTGGGGTACAAAAACACTTAACAAGTGTAAAATACAACTGGTTGAGCTTTTGAAATATCAAAAAATGTTGTCCATCCCTGCAGTACGTGGGGTACAAAAACACTTAACAAGTGTAAAATACAACTGGTTGAGCTTTTGAAATATCAAAAAATGTTGTCCATCCCTGCAGTACGTGGGGTACAAGCCATGGGCAAAAGCGATGTTTATCTCTTCAATAACGGCAGAATGATTAGAACAAAGCGCATTACTAATTCTGCTTGTAAATAGTTCACCTATCAGACTGATTGGTTCATGACTAATACCCGATGAACTTACGTGCTCGGATATTTTCGATGAAATGATTTGAATGAATCCCTCAGTAGACACAAAAACGATTTGATTTTTATGTGTTCGTTCCATCGACTACGGACTTCCTCGTCTAAGTTTATAGATATTACTGTAGTTTGCAGTTATTCAATTACAGTCCAACCTGTAGTTAGCGGAAATCCTTGGAAAGAGTGACTTGGTGACCTCTTGATACAGGTTGTCCTATTCATACAGGTTCCACAGATTAGGAGTATTATAAAACGATAAACGTCATCTTGTGCGAAATTGATCACTCAACGTACAAAGACTCGCACAAAAATATCACTAACATTGCTTCCGGGAGATAAACATAGATTCAAATATATTCGAAAGATTATTCTTTGTTTTATCCGAGTAGTCCCACTTTAAGTGACCGTTCAATACAGGTTATAGACAATATAAACAGGCCGTGGAACTCAGTAGAGGGCGACCACGACCGCTTCATAAATGTGACCACTAAAGAGAGGTGAATATTACAGGTATTAAGGGGAAACAGTTTCTGGACTTTGGAAACCTACCGCTTAATACAGGGTATCCGCTTAACACAGATTCGACTGCATATTTGCAAGGAGTCTGAACCACTTAGTATCAACCACCCGTATATGCTCGAGGGAAGAAAAAGACCAGTGTTCAAATCGATAAGAAAGAAAGATAAAAAAAAAACTGACAACAAACAACCATTGCTTGCAAAGTGGATGGTGTACATGGTTTGTTGCCAGTTTTGGTTATAAAAGTACGGCTGCGTTATTCTGTTTTTTCATTTCTCGCCTGGCTCTGCCGCTTTTTCGAACACCCGATAAGCGTCTACAAGAGGGACTAGAACTCCCAGATCAGAGCCAATGCAAGAGCAACCTTGCACCTAAGTTTTGGTTTGACATGGGTTACTTGAGGGATAGGTGCGCAGTTGTCTAGATGGTGACATTGATCGAAACTTCCAAAGGGTTTTTCTAGGTAGAAAAGTGTAGCTGTTACGTTCGGGAAATTTGATTCTGTGATGTGAAACGAAATAATTGATGTTTATTGTTAGAATCTGCGTAACTGAGGTGACTGGCGGAGAATGGACATATTTTTCCCTAATCTGTGTGATATGTTTCTCCATATTTTTTCCAAATCAGAGTTATGTCAAAAGGAAGCCCCTGAGAAAATAGTGGAGTAGCGCCTGACAAAGGCTGTAAAATAATCCTAAGTAGTGCATTATTGCGCAAGATTACTTTGAACGAACTGTAATATAAGCTTGGCAAATCAGCTGCTATTTTCCACGGCCTTTTACAGTGTGCTTTGAAGTATTAAACAAAGCCCTTCTACGAAGTAGCAATGTACAGTTTACATGTTACATGAATCTTTGGTGTGTTATTCCTAACAACACGCAAAAAGAGGGTTAAAGTGGGCGGAGAAAAAAATATCGGTTGTCTACGGTTGTGTATGTAAGCATACATGTTTTTTTCCTCATAAGTTTACTTTCCTTTTCTTTTTTTATACCATGTTCACTCAATAGCAACTATAAATGGGTGTAACTAGACTACTTTGACATTTGCGTTACACTAACAACGATACAGTTATGCGCTATTTACAGCAAACTACACTATTGCAACACTATACCCTATTAACAATCTTGGTACTATATACGAAATCGGTTTAATACTGTATATAAACAGATTTTGCGTAATGCTCTTATCTACTTAATATACAAAGCACTACTTTATTAACCGGATTCAAGTGGCTAGGTTACAATATAACACTTCTCAGAACACATTACTCGCAATACTACTAATGGTTACAGTGTCTTGAAAACTAGCGCTATAAAACCAAAACAAAGGGAAAAAAAGAAATAATAAAAAAAAAGAAACAATTGTTTTTCCACTTTTTCTCTTTTCCAAATAACTCATTTCGATCGTCGCTGTTGGTTAGTTGTGCTGTGGTTCACAGTACTGTCAAAACTCTCCATAATATCCCCTCGCGGACAGAGGAAAGAAGCATCTGTGCAGATTTACGTGTTATCAATACATAATGTTACGTCTGTTTCATGTTTTTTTTTTAACTCTTGGACAACTGCGAATCAAGGTCAATATCTGAGCAACTATGCACCTACCCCTCCATAAGTTATCAGGTGACTCACATGCTGGCATTGATCACCAAGTTCTATCAATTCAGTGAAACCTGGCGACTGTTTTGGTCGCTGACGAGCTTTAGAGGCTTTTGTTAGAATCCAACTATTAGTGGAGGTTCGACTGTATGAGCTGGTCATTTTGCCAGAGTGAGGTTTATCTTAAAGCGGTTTATTTTTGCTCTGTTCTAGTCCGATGAATTTAGTAGACTGGTACGAAATAGAGTTGGCTTTGCTTGTGCGTTCGGTGCTACAATATAGAAATGCTCAGACATTTTGTTCAAAGGGCGCTATACTCAAATATTCGCTAGGGAGTACATCCAATATTTTGAAAAAATGCCCTCGTACACGTCAAGTAAGCAACTATGGAAAATTGTGCTAGTGCGAGGAAGTAGGAGTACTTGGTATGGTATTACTGAAGTACTCAACAATATTGAAATGACATGGAATATTCATTTACACAGCTTTCATTATCCGAGCATCAACGTTTGCATATCAACATTAAAACAGTTACGCATATTCTAATGAATAAGGAAACGAAAATGATTATTATTTAAAGTTGATTTACACGACGATGAAGTGATTGAACAGTTTAAGGTTTGAAATGACAAGAAGGCCTTATTTGCACAACTTTTATGATATGATGAACAACTGTTACAAATAACTATAGAAGAATCCCTAATCTGATGAATAATGGGGAAACTATATTTATGTGATCAAACAGTTCGGTGGAAACCATAAGGAAAAGTTTGGAATCTTTAAATGACCCTCTAGTCATAAACTAAGTTATATTGCTTTTTAATCCGTGTTCTATGCAGAGTTTTTGTCTTTGGATCACGTTTGATAAAGTTTGGTATTTCTACACAATTGGGTTCGCCACACGGCCTACAGACTTGATTGCACATGGCGTCAAAGTTAATTTTCTTTAATCCGCGATGATAAAGAGTAAACCCTCGGACTTTACCGACTGTTTTACCGTTCTTGGTTTGATACGCAATTTGATATGTAGGGTTTAAAGAACCACTTTTTAGGATGCACCTTGCATTAGATTCATTGTTCAATCAATTTTTCTTATAACCCATGTAATGTATATAAGGAGAACTAGGTTCGCTCAGGGTTTTATTCAAAACTCATCATTCCATTGCGCTGATCAAGAAGAAGAAGAGAAACAAATTGAAGAGAAAACGACCCAGTCGAGGCAAAAAACGAACCAGAAACAGAAAGGAGGACTTTTCTCATTGGCAGCCCTTATTCCAGCCCAAAATCAATATTATTAATTTCCTTTAAAAAAGGGAACTTTAATAAATCACGTTCCTAGAGTTACAAGTGGGACATGCGCTCTCCTTAGCGGAGAGCGCATGTTTAATGCACAGGTAACATGTTTGCAGTAATACTCACATTTCTTACTGACATCAGTTTAGTAGAAGTTAGATATACAGCGATTTCTCGTCTGGTAAACAGATCAGGATAGAAAGTTTAAAAAATCGATCCTGAGGATCACGAAAATACGAAACGTTTGCTAATATATATCGACGCAGATTCTCTCCAAACTCGGGGTCGCCCCACACGCTTGTGGGTTCATCCCACATTCGAGCCACATCTTCGCGTTGTAATGCTCCACTCCACTGATCGGAAAATATATAAAAAGAATTAAAAATAAAATGTGGTGGCACAATACGTCTACAATGCGGAAAAATGGAATCCTTCTTCACCTTACATTTAGTGAACCATTTTTTCAGTCAAGTTCCGTAAAGTATCTGATGACAGTTTGCAGGCTTACCCACACATGTTCCCAAACCTTAATTAACTTTTTATTAATCCAAAACTATTTATGGAACAAAGGTTTTTCGGGTTTCCCAGGCAAGTTTTTCAAAGCCCGATTTATACTTAATTGATCCATAGCTGTTAATGTAACAAAGATTTTGAGGGCTTGCCATGGCACGTTCTCAAAGCCCCCCAATGATCTACGTAAGACTGCTTTTTATCACATTAGAAACATTAGTCGCACACGTCCATGCCTTAGTATTGACTCAACCAAAACACTGGTGCATGTATTAGTAATGTCTCGCTGAGATCATTGTAATTCGCTTCTTTATGGCCTACCTGATTATCTTATCCAGAGACTACGATATGTTATGAACGCAGCGGCAAAAGTGATCACTTGCAAGCAAAAGCTTGATCATGTCACACCACTACTTATTGAGCTACACTGGCTCCCCGTCCGTCAGCGTATTATTTTTAAGATTTTACTGTACACCTTCAAGGCACTCCATGGTGCGGCTCCAACGTATTTAACTGAGCTCATCAGAACTTATGTTCCTAAGCGAGCTCTCAGGTCTGCTGACCAGCTTCAATTGGAGGAACCAACACACAAGCTCAAATTGACTGGCCTGAGGACTTTCTCAGTGTGCGCGCCTTACCCATGGAACTCGGTTCCATTTGAGATTAAAAGAAGCGCACCTGTCTCTATATTTAAAGCTAAGCTGAAGACCTATTTTTTTCGACAAACATATTTTTAGACTTTAGATTTTTATTTAATCATAGGTTATGATAATTTGACACTGTAAAGCGTATTTGGGCGGTAGGAAAATGCGCTATAGAAATAAATTATTTATTTGTTTCGTGGTTTACTGCATTTGCGCGATCTTTTCGACCCAAGCTGCAAAGAAAAAACGCTATCATAGACGGAACTATTAAAAAACCTTTTGCCGAAAGAGACTTTATGCCCTTAAATGAACACGGAACAATTAAGAAACCTTTATGCCCTTAACTGAACAAGTTGACGAATATACTGATGTCATGTTTAATTTATTACAGTTTATGAAACCCCATCATAACTTCAATGTAATTTTTAATTCATAATAGTTATACGGGCACATATTTGTGTCAACGAAATAAACTATTTGTCACATAAAAAAAAAGATCCTAGTGTGATTGTGTGTCTTTTCCGGACTTGCCAGGGCACGTTCTCAAAGCCCCTTTTGTTTCGTGGCTTACCTGAAATTCGCACAAGGACCAGTACAGCTTGCATCTCATTATATCCCCGCACATTTTCCAGTTCCCAAAACCGGTTTGGGCGCCATCTTGGATTTGTCTGAGTGGCCGCCATTTTGAATGATTTCGTCTCAAGCTTCGTCACAAACTATTATCTATGATAGTGGACTTCGTGTTGATATATAAGAGACACGGACATAGAATTCGCATCCCCATGCGAATTGTTCTTTTTCTGGCTCTCCGTGAAATATCTCAGTCGGATACGATTGTAAAACAATTTCAAAAAGAACCGACTTCGAAGAGCGCTTATATTGTGACCTCAAAAGGCGGAAATGTCTCTTGAAAGGGTCCTTTCCTGTCATTAAATACAGTTATAATAATTTCTTTAACCTCACTAAAATCAGTTAAGTAAAAGTAAAATCGGTTGTCATCTTATCGGTAAACACGGCTACCATGATAATATTGCTAGCAGTCTATGTTTAAGAAGCAGAAGAAAATCTGGTAGTTCGACTACATTTTTATATGTAATTAAATACAGTA
Organism: Pocillopora verrucosa; assembly: GCF_036669915.1. Classification (NCBI taxonomy): domain Eukaryota; kingdom Metazoa; phylum Cnidaria; class Anthozoa; order Scleractinia; family Pocilloporidae; genus Pocillopora; species Pocillopora verrucosa. The sequence continues at coordinate 26,962,737 of NC_089315.1, read as the reverse complement.
GAACCAATACAGTTAAGCTATGAACCACATCTACTTAACAATACTCAAAAATGAGTTGCCAATCATAAAAAGTCCGTAATCATGTTCAAGTATTACCCCATGCAAACAATTATCTGTATTTTTCGATATTGTTCACTTGAAATAACACCTTTCAAAAAATTATGCTGCCAGCAAAGTTCACCATCAAAGTAACCTCAAAAAGTTTGATTATTCACTTTAATTTTTTCATTTTATTTTATTTTCAAATTATGTTTCTTAGATTATCTCTTTCCATTCACACACACAAACACCCACACATATATACATTATTCACATAAAGATATTTAGATTCTTGATTAATTGCCCTTCCATCAAACATGAATATCTTTAAACCCTCAAAAAAAAAAGAAATGTCGATTTTTCACTTTTTGATTTTTTTAAGACTATATATACCTATATATATATATATATATATATATATATATTTACATATAATTCACACGGAGATATTTAGATTCTTGATTAATTGAACTTCTTTTCAAACATGAATATCTTTTCGCTCTGCAAATTAAATGAAATATAAAACATTCGCACCCAGTCCAATAACATAAATAAAGACAGGTGAGTGCTTTTCCGCTACACTGATGCTCGCCTAATAAAGTTCTTGGTACTAAACCGAATTTCAGGATCAAACATTGAGAAGGATTGAACTGGAAAAAAAAGTCCATCTAAGGTAACTATAGCCTTGCAAGAGTTTATAGAAAACACTTGGGTTACTTTATAAAAATATTGGCAAAACGTCAGCATCTCCAAATAGGTTATATTGGTCTAGATTACGTCGAATAGAATACGATCGTGCTCCCAAAGACGACTTCAAAGTTTAGTGATTTATGTTTGCAGGACATTATTTGTTTCAAAAGTGGACCGATTTAAAGACTATTTGATTCATTTAACGGGGTACATCATTTGTCTCATCTTCTCGAACGATTCGGAAATTGTTGTTTCTTACTTTTGCCGTAAATTGGCCTTGCTAAGGACATTCCGGAAAAAATATTTCATGTCTTTCCCTTTCCTTAATGCACAGAACTTATGCCGTATTCATAAGGCAGTCCTGAGTTAATTATGCTTAAACTAAGAAAATGGCTTTTCAGTGAACGATCTAGAATTAGAGCTGCACATATTGCTTGAAGGAGCTATTGATATCTAATCAGCGGACCTTGTTTCAGGTAAGTACTAACGGACACGATACATCATCGAGCTTTTGTTGTCTAACAATTTATGCAAGGGAGCTTCATGGTTGAATAAGCTAAAAGAACACTTTTTCATGAAAACTTTGCCGTTTCATGAAGAAACAGGAACGTTCTTATGACTCTAAAATGTAGTCTCTTTGTAACTTAAAACCTTAATTATATGGAAAATTCATGATGTTTTGCTTTAGTTTCCCTTTTTCAAAATCTTATAGTTCAAGAGGAAGAAAGAGACCCAAAACATTCGACTCGACGGAGAAGCCAATAACATATTTGGTTGAAATTGTATCAGACGGAGGAAAAATCATAAAATTGACCCTTCATTTTTCATTTTGAAAATATTTCTTGGGGAAACTACAATATTGCTTTACCACTATTGCTAATTTCAAACAGAAAATACCGCTTTACGTAATGCGGGAAGACAACAACTGCTTGGTTTCGGAGTTCTTCAATACTTTTGTTTTTCTTTTCTATCTTTTTTTTTTGGTGGGTTGCTTATTGCTTTTTTTCGTTTTTGTTTCTGTATTTTATTTAAAATCGCCAAAATCTCTTAACTTTCCAGTTTCTCACTAGTTCGCTTTTCGAACTCTTACTGCCGGTCATGTCGCTTGGTTATTTATATGCCTAATGCTTACAGAAGAGCTCCGTAGCAATAATTTAAGAAGCTCTTTTTCATTTTGTGAACTAACCACGTTAGCTCCGAAAAATGGTAGAAAGTAGAAAAAGCATGGTATCGCCTTTAAAGGTAGGAGGTACCACAAGAAGTATAAATAAAATTGACTGCAAGATTGACGAGCCTGACAAATTTGGAATCATTTCTAACATTGAGCACGTTTTCTGCTTGCAGTTTCCGTTGGAGTCCGGTTTCTATTACAGGAGCAGGCTTTCCCTTCCCTTTTTTCTTCCCCATAGTAGCCCACTGATATCTTTATAAGGTGCGAGTCCTTCAAACTGCTTCTTTCTCGTGAATTCAGAAATATTGGGAATAAATTGCTCAAATAACCCACATGGATAAGAAAGAAGGAGAAGTGAAGACATTTTGACTGAAAAAAATTAAGTTAAAATAATCACGGTGGAACGCTCGATTTAATTTTTGAACATATATCATATTTTTATGAAATGATGTATTCAATTACTAAAATGTTATCAATCGGTGCTTTCTGAGACTCAAATTGATGCTCCTAAATGTTGCGTAATATAAGATTCTCGCTTGTGCAAAAAGCAATAGGTTTCACGTGCAAAAGCGCAAAAGACCAATCGTGACTCGTTTGTCACTTGAAAGAGCAGCTGCTAACATTCAAATTATTCCCAGCTAGTGCGGATTGATTATAATTTTTAATTTCACTACTCTGATGTGTCCTCTCATACGTCTTCAAGTGCTCTTAGTCTTCCAACTTAACTTTTAGTGCATGAAGCGTCAATCATTCCCCCTTCTTACAACTTATCTTAAAGCTTGTAGAAGTTAATGCCTAGTTAAGAGTCAAGAGACATCCTGGGCAAATCGATGGTGTTCCACTAAGCACCCTGGTTTAATTTTTATTGAACTGTCACATTTATCAAAACTTTCTGCTTCCCATACGCGCCAGTTATCGGAAATTGTTGGCCATTAGTGTCATACACCTGGTGAGATTGCTTAATTGAATCTAGACTTTAGAGAGGATAAAGTCCCCTCTATTTCTCTTTCAGAGAGTGCATTAGCTGCCAAGAAATGGAGCTATTTCTTAGGTCGAAGCGCTTTCGTCTCGTTGGGTTTCTTCGGCTTGCAATTATCTTTCCTGTCATGAAAGGCTGCGCTTCTCAACACCTTAGAGGTAGGATGTGCTAATATGATTCTTACTCCCTTAAAATGATTCAGTTTTGAAACATTTTTAGGTTAACTTCCCAATATTTCTTATATATCTATGTCCGTTTTTATCCATTTCTCTTTTTAAGTCAGTTTATCGAATTTTCGAACTTCCTCATGGACATAAAAAATTTGACATAAATTTTGACTCCTTCTATATTTCTCAAAATTAGCGTGAAAAAAAAAAACCAAACCATTTTTTTTAAAAGAGCAAGTGTATATATTTTCAAGATAGTTTGAATTTGAAATCATTTGCTGTCAGCTTAAATAAACAAAGGAAAAAGTTATTTAATTCTATCAAAAATATCAATGGTTTCAAAGCTTTTCTACTTAAAAAATGCAATATAGAAAACAAACTTAATTTTCTTAGGTTTCCGTATATGTCACTTCGACTTGACAGACTTATAAAATTAAGTTTACGTATTTTTGGAGATCTTCGACTACATAAATGCAGTGATATTTTCAAAAAAAAAAAAATTATATGAGAAAAATGCCAAAATCAGCAGACATCTGCTAGACTTAATGAACATTTGAAATTTGTTCCCTTTTCACCAATTTGCAGCAAGTCATTTTGAGATTAGTTAGCTTGTACAGCTTTCTTCTTTTCCGCTTTAAGCTTTTTAAAACACCTGGCCATCACATCTAACATCTCCTAACTCAAAGCCACCGAGCGACTGAGACCCTAACACTCAATAAACCAGAATTAACCTGACACAGTACATCAATTTTCAATCTCTATTTGGGTAAAAACTATTGTCTTCAGTTTCTTGAATTTCAATCGACCCTCCTCTTTTCCAGCCAGCTTTCGGGGTAACAAGCTATTATGTAAACAAGACATACCGAAATTTACAAATTTAAGACAAAATGAATAAGCCAATTTGTCCGAAAGTGACTGATTGGAATGTGTTGTGTAGTCTGGTTCTTTTCAGAAATGTAAAATCCAGAATTAGTTTCTAAATCCAGGGTCTCTATTTTCATTCCAGGGAAATGTACCTTCGACGAGAATACATTCTGTAGCTGGTATAACGAAAGACACAGCGACCATTTTGATTGGTCTCTTCGTCAAGGAAGTTCTCCCAACAATCGAACAGGTATATAGTCAAATCTTTTCATCTAGATCATCACATGGAAAAAAAAAAATACATATATATAAATATTGGGGGAGGAAAAAGACAAATAAACTACCAGTTCATCCCTAAAGACCTGTTTCGTGGTTGCCCACTCATCAGAGGATTTAATGAGAATAGATCTTTACCATCGCTTATATACAATATGATCTAATTTATGCAGTACGGAATTTAACAGTTAGTTGTGGCGTAGGAGGGCTTTGTTTCTGTGGCGGAAGGAAGACACGAGTTTATTACGTTTGTTTAGTGTTGATAGTTCGGGGCGGCAGATAATAAAGAATTTTTCTTTAAGGCAGAGATTACATCTTCTACTTGAGCTGTTGTAACAGACTATAAAAGACTTCCCATAAATAAATAAATATATATATATATATATATATATATATATATATATATATAAATGTGGGGGTAGAGTCTGCCTTAGCATAAAGTGCTAAATGTTGTGGTAGCAGAGCTGAGTATATATAGCTGAAAGAATCAAATAGGACGCATCGATTCTCTGTTACTCTGAGTTTCGCGCCTAAGCGCTCGTCGCTTAGGCGCGAAACTCAGAGTAACAGAGAATCGATGCGTCCTCTTTGATTCTTTCACTTATATATATATATATATATATATATATATATATATATAAACTCCATCAGAATCCCCTTTGGATAAAACTAAACTGAGCTGTAAATTCATAAGTATATACCTGCTGATGGGAAAATGTGCCATTTTTTTCTAAAGATAAAGAAGCATATATCTACATCGAAACGTCATCTCCACGTATGTATAGTGAAAAAGCCAGGTTGAACAGTATATGGAAGACAGGCCCACAGAGAATGGAGTTTTTTTACTACATGTACGGCAGTACTATCGAGACTCTGTCGGTGTATGTCAAAATTAACGGCAGCGAATACAGGGTATGGAGTCGCTATGGAAGCCAGTTATCGAGCGACTGGATCAAAGGCTGTGTGACTTTAAACTACCGAGGAACTTATCAGGTAAAAACTTCTTTTCTTTCTCAGTTGTTTTTTTTGTTGGTTTGTTCGTGTGTTTGTTTGTTTGTTTGTTTTTGTGTGTAGATGCTTTTTTTTGTTGTTCTAGTGGGCTCCTTAAGATAACTTCTCTGTGTTACCCTAGTTGGCTTGCAAATGCATTTTTGAACCTTAGAAAGTGTTTCGCCAAATATAGTGATTCAAGATCGAATGTAATATACTTTTTTTTTTCTTCCTCGAAAGAAAACTAATTGCCATTTTCTTGTCTTTCAAACTTGTTGATTGGCTTGAGACCTCCTCTTTCCATAGTAATCTTCGAAATTTCATGAAAGTATCGGGTAGTATGGCAAAATCAGGCATCCAATAAGTAATTGATGTCAATATTACAAGGCATGTGTTGAAACGGAAAATTTCCCCAAGAGAAACATCGCTTTTGTTTCTATTATAGTACAGAGGACGAATTCCATTTTGATTATTTGCATATGTTCATTTATCTCAGATTATAATTGAAGGAGTAGCAGGCATTTCGAATGCCTCAAACATTGCCGTTGATAACGTCAGCTTCAGTAAAAACCTGAGTTGCGTTTCTAATGGCAAAACCACACCTGAGGAAATATTTGAAGGTAAAGGCCCAAGCTATCGCATGAGTTATGTCTGACATTTACCTAACCTGACTGTCGGAAACAGTTACATGTATTATAGGTTTTATTTTTCCTCCTTCGTACAAAGAACGTGGTAATTCATCACAATCTGCATTAATTAAGTGGTTCAACTAGCTGGGAGGTAATACAACAAATGTTAAAGAAAGTTTTACCGCTGATATAATTCTGTAATTGGGTTATGTGGGCACAAATAAACAGCATAAAAGTTTACCGTATACAAGAATAGACAAGTGGAAAGACAAGTCTTAAGTTCATTCAGAACTAGTTAAATTATGCTTCGATTTGGTTACTCTAGTAAACTGCACTTTCAATGGAAACTTTTGTGGGTGGCGTAGCTTGTCCCTGTCACCGGATCAGGTCAGCTGGAAGAAAGCGGGCAACAAAACTGGACAGAATGGAGATTTTGCTGGTGAGAAGAGCCTCTCGAAAGGAGCTATTTTTTTTATTGAATTCAAAGAGATTTTGGAGTTGAATGGAGTTCACGAGTTAACCAATTCCCTCCCATTCAATTAGTGCTAGATATCAATTTTAAAAAGTGCAGATGAACATCTTTTTTAAATTGAACTCTGTGATAACACTTTCGTAACATTATTTTACAATTTCACACAAAGGAAACTTCATTTACACTTCTCAACCTATAAAAGAAAATCGGTCCATCCATCTATTGAGTCCTCTTATGCTGGGACCAAAGTGTTTTCGCTTCTCATATCACATGTCCGGGAAGAAAGTTGGAAAACTTGATATCCTGCTTCAAGTCCGGAGGCAGCAAGAGGATTACTTGATATGGCAGAAAACTGGAGATGAGGGAAATAGGTGGATACAAGGTAGCATTGGTATCGGCTACACCGGCGAATTCCAGGTAGAAAATAAAATGTGAGAGGAAATTGTCAGAAAATTAGATTTAGTCCTACTCAGTTACAGATGTCTTCTTTTCCTGCATCATTAAGTTGTTATGTTACACTCGGAGCAATCTATTTTTACTCCTTTTGTTAGCCTATTGCAGGTAAACAAAACTACCGTGTATATAACAAGATTCACTCAAAATTTGATTACAACCGATTTGCGATTTGGCTTACAAGGAACATCCTCAGGATGGTTCGTAAAAGGATTTAATGAATCGGCTAGACCTCTAGCCATGCACAAAAATTATCATCCATGATAAGTTTGGTGCTAATCTAAACTGAACCCTCCTCACTATTTGTTTCGACTGAAATAATTTCTGTTGTTACAGATTGCGCTGAAAGCAACTCCTGGCAAAAATTACACAAGCCGTATAGCTTTGGATAGCTTCATTTTAACTGATGGGCTGTGTGACGACGAAAGTGAACTTGACAGCATTCAACAAGGTTTTTCACTCGTATCTGTCATATTCGATTATTACTGCTTGCACGTCTGAACCAACATAATTGTAGCTTCTGATATTTATGCCATGTCGGTTCCAAATGCAGATCACCGTTTTTAGGTCTTCTTCGTAATTGTAACTTAATCGTTACTTTTCTAGATATATTTCAGCGTATTTTTCTCGTTAAGCCGCTTTCCATTAGTAATTTTTTCCTTCCAAACAATGCTCACAACAATTTTTATACTGCAGGAAACTGTAACTTCGACAAGAATTTTTGCTTTTGGAAGAATGATTTAAATTTCATTTTCAAGTGGACTCCTCAAGGAGACAGAGCACCCAAGTATCAGACCGGACCCAGCGGTGATCATACTTCAGGTACGGTCGATTTAATACCATTCCTATTGGTCAGTTGAAGAATTAACTAATCTTTAATTGTCGATTAGCCATACTTTGTTTGCGAAACCAGCATGGAATGTATTTAGTTTTTCGCTTATATTTTTTACCAAAAACTTAGATGGTGATGCACTTTTTGTAGGGAATACATAATGGGTAGAACGAGTCGTAATGTTCATCAAATTGACTCCTCTCTTTTATCGTAAGTTCGCTTTTTTTCTTCTTTATGGAAAACTCATTGAGAGTACAGTTTCCAATCGTAACCCTTTTTTAAAAAAGATGGTTTTGGTTGACAAAAGAGGAATTAAGTGAGGAAAAATCAGATGGAAATAGGGAAAGCTATTTAAAAATTCTCCAGTCTCACCATTTGCCTTCCTCGGTTTGATTTTGGTGTTTGGACTTATTTGGATAATGATTTCATCCAAATAGTTCAAGTGACCGCTTAACAAAGGGTGATCACTTAATTAGTTGCTGCTTGATACAGGCTCGACTGTTTACTTTCCTTTTATCAAGGCATTGGCTCGTACATTTATATTGATGCTTCAAGTCCTCGCCAGCCTGGAGACACCGCGAGGTTGACAAGTCCATGGATGCGGGGTCCACAATGTATGACCTTCTTCTACCATATGTTTGGTTCACACATGGGTTGTGTGGTTATGTATATTAGAATCAAGGCTGGAGAGAAGTTACAACCAATATGGTTGCGGTCGAAAGATCAAGGAGACCGTTGGAGACAAGGGCAATTAAGTATCTACAGCAACTTTACGTATCAGGTAACATGAATGTCTCGACACTTGATTCTAGCTCCCTGCTCTGTTGTCCTTTCCTATATCGCATCAGGCCAACCATAGCAAAATGGCAGGTTCTTGAACCTGATTCCGCATATTATTTGAATAAAGAAGCAGACGTGATATCGTATTCAGGTTTGAATAGGGAATAAAAGAGGCAGAGCATTCTCGAAAAAAGGCAGCTTATGTGTCATCTGGCAGTCAAAATGGCAGTGCCCCTTTTTTACAATGTATCGTATCATCAGCCTCTATTTTGTCCCTTGCTCTAAAAGATAATCATTGATGGCATCAGAGGAGGTGGTGATTCAGGGGATGCAGCCCTGGACGACTTCACCTTTCAAAGAGGACCTTGCCGGGAAACAGGTACAGAAACTATTTTGATTTCCTTTACGCTGGTGTTAAACGGCTCCCTCTTTTATGTCTGATTTCTTTTTCCTGAAAATAGACATTTATTTGTTTCATTATCAAACTTCAGCATGTTCTATATACTGTTATAACTGGAAATTTTTAACAAAAAGATGAATCAAATGATGTTTCTAACATCCCTTATCGGGTTGGGACCTCCTATTACTTTCTTTAGAGAGAGTATATTTGATAGCAAACCTTTATCACATTATGATTTCCATCTGAGTGTTAACCTATTTCAAAAATGGTGACCCTTATTGTTATTCTTGATACGAAATTTTAGAGGATATTTGAATATTCAAATTAAAGAGGCTCAAAATGATTACTCTGCCAATGTTGCATGAGTATAAATGGTTGAACTACAAACCTCTACGCTGATAGTGATGCTACCTAACAATCTGTTTTTCTTTTATCTTTCATTTAAGATGAAACCACGTATTACGTTTCGTCTTATATGGGTAAAGATTATAAAATATCCTCTCGACCTTCTGAACACAGTCTCTACTCCGAAGAATTCCGTTTTACTCTCAAACATCCACGAGGACTTCCCACAGAAACCTCTTATTTTATCTACTCTGAAGCATCCAGGAGACACAGTTTCGTTAGGGAAAAACTAGATCTGTCTGACTATGATAACTATCCGTTGGATGTGGTTGTCCTTAATGACAACGGACCGTCTCGAATTTGCAGGAAGATTTATTTTATCAAAAGGGATAACAGTGGACCCATGATAAGTCTGGACGACTACAGTGCCGTGGATTGTTGCAAAGGAAAAATTAAATTTTCTCTTTGTGCTCTCAATGTAACTGAGCCAGGTAGGAAAATTAACCGCGCGTTGTTCATTTTGAACGATTTTTAAAGAGAAACATTTTTTAAATCTTTGGCCATTGCGCAATAACTGTCCAGTGATTTCGCACCACGTGAGGTAAAATGGCCAATTAAATCGCGCGAATTTAGTTGTGGGTGATAATGGTTGATATCTCAAATAAAAACTTTCAAACCCAGCTCTGTATTTAAAAAAATAATATGTCTATTAATTAAGAAATAAAATTACTGCTGGGACTCGCTCGGCTCACAACGTTGTAATCAATTGGAAAATTGTTTCGACCCGTTGATGCTACCTTCGTTTTAACAAAAAGCACAGATCCAAGGAAATTATAGTTGGTAAGGTAGATACATTTACCTTACATCGGTTAGTGTTTAAGTAAGCTTAAAATAAGGTTTTGTTAATTTGCAGATAATCGTTTGACTTCTGGATGTCAGCCCGGTTGGTACGGAGTAGGAAAATCTTGTTTCATGTTTTATTTTGAATCACCACGGGAGTGGCGCTTGGCGCGAACTTTGTGCCACAAACAAAATAGCGAAATGGCCATTGCCAAAAGCGTTGATATACTGGAAGCCCTTGCCAATCTGAGAAAACATCTAAATTCTGAAGACCTGGATCTTTTTCTTGGGCTAAAGAGCAAGGTACGCTGGACTTGGGTAGACGGCGAAAAGGTGTCAAACGTACACAAAGCTTTGTGGAAGCCTACCGAACCAAGTGGTGATGGCAAGTGTGGATCTCTCCAAAGTTTTGTTAGTTGGGATTCAAATTGGCGTGGGTATGGATGGGGCTGGAATGACGATCCTTGCACCAGTCTTAGGAGATACATTTGTGAAGAACCACTGGGTACGTTTCTTAACAACTTGTAATAACAACTGTAATCAATGTAAATATTTGAATGGCATCTGCTTTAAAGATAATTTCGAAGGCAAAACAGCCTAACAGATTAACCGCTCAACATAACCCCATTTTAAGTGAAGTTGTTTTGCTGACTGGTATACGCTTTGTTCAGACATAGTTCCACAAATCCGATTGATAAACTCAAGTGATTTACTCCGTAGTTGATCGTGTTTCAGATGTTTTATTGCACTTTAAGGGTGTTAAAATTTTCAAAAACATTACGTCGTTTATCGCATTATTCAGAATCTGTCCGAATAATTTATGTTTTTACTTCTGCTTCTAGATGTTCCCCTCCCTGTGGCTCTCTTCTTCGTGGGTGGTATTAACAAAACTGTGGACCTCAGTCCAAGTGGAGCCAATATGGCTGTGCTCAGTGACATCACCTTACAACCAGGTCCTTTTGGAAATCCAAGTGGCTCCTTGTTTCTAGGAACTAGCAATAGCCATGTGGAATTGGAAAATCGCGGAGAAATCGATACAAGGTTTTCGATGAGTGTATTTGCTTGGGTGCATCTTAGTAATTCTAGCACTGGTCAAATAATAGATCACGGTTGCTCGATGACGGTCTTCCATTCAACCCTCGGAGTCGAAGTGCTTTTTAAGGAACGGGAAAGTTCTAGGAGTTATCTCATACATAAAAAGGGCGTTCTTAAAGCAAACTCTTGGAATTTCATCGGTGTTACGTATGAGTACTACAGCGGTATGGCAACTATATGGGTAAACGATAACATCGTCATGCGAAAAATTGTTTTAGCTAAAATGGAGTTAGCGACGCATGAGAATGTTCTTGTTGGAGCCTCAAAAAATAGGAAAATGCAATTCCGCGGCAGGATTTCTTGCTTGCAGTTTTATGATCAAGCATTATCTGTGGATCAAATCATGAAGGCTAAAATACGATGTAATAAAACTGGTAAGTGGGTTTAATTTACTTGTCAGTTATGATGCCCACAGAGCTGTACAAAATCCAGTTAAAATCGAAAAGTGCTGCAGCGTAATAAGATACTCCACAGCAACCTAACATAAGATATGCCAATGATACATCATGCCTTCAACATCGGTAGACCTCACCCATGAATTTCTTTAGCTGTTAACCTATTTTATATGGCTGATCCGTAAGATTTGTCGCAATAATTTCATTTTTTTAAACGTTTGGAAGTATCTGCACCTTCAGTGGAATATAGAAGTGTCGGATGCTACGCAGACAAGCCTCATCGAGCAATTCCAATACTTGAAGGAGCAGACCCCATCTCTGCCGAGAAGTTCGATGTGCGTACGAGAGCGATTGAAAAGTGTGCCCTTGCAGCTCGAAAAAGAGGATTCACCATGTTTGCTGTTCAATATGGTGGGCAGTGCATGACCGGCGCAAAGGCAGAACATACTTTCAACAGATATAATGAGAGTAACGATTGCAAAGCTAATGGAAAAGGAGGAACATGGGCAAACAATGTTTACATCATTCGAGGTTCGTTAATGGATGTAATGATACCATGTTTTACACTTGAATAGGAGTCAATGATGTTGCTAATAAATTCCACGAGTTTGTTTCCGTAATATACTTTTCAGCGGTTGGAACGTACAGTTTTAGTGTCTTGATATTTGTGAACCGTAAAACACTTGAGTTTTTAGTTTCCGGAAAATAAATGTCCCGAAATGACTCTAGAATTTATTTTTTATCAAGTTCATTTAAATAGTACAATTCAGTCTGATCAATTTATTTTTTTTCTTGTTTTGTTTTGTTTTAGATTCTCGAATCGAAACTTTTCAGTCATTTTCCATTTGTTCGAAAATTTTGGGTGTGTCGGATATGCAACTTTATTTTTGGCCTATCATCGCTTACTAGTCAGTTGTAGCTCACGTTTGCACGTCTAGAAATGTCTCTAATTAACGGTTTTGCGTAATAATTAAATTGCTTACATTTCAAATAGATTATATCGATATTGGATGCTACAGAGATCGCCGCTCGCGTGCAATTGCATCACTCGAAGGAAAAGATTCGCTATTGACAGGATGGCACAAAAAACGTAAGAACTCTATCGAAAAATGCGCTATAGTGGCTCGCAAAAGGGGCTTCCGCATGTTTTCAGTTCAGTATGGCGGGGAGTGTTACGGCAGTGCAACAGCCGATAGGACTTTTGATAGATATGGCAAGAGTGATAATTGCGAAGGTGACGGAAAAGGAGGAGCTTGGGCGAATCGCGTCTACGCCTTTCAAGGTTTGTGACTGAACTTATTTCCATTCAATTCCTTATTTAAGACATAATCAGGTAGTTTGATGTTTTATGTCAAGACTGATATCACTTAATTTTTGGTTCCCTGTTTGACACTTAAATCTTTACTGGGATCTCTACATGTTTTTATAAAAGGTTAAAGATATTATTGAATGATGATATTAAAATAACCTCATCCTCAGTTTATTATCTCTAGGCTGCCGTTGATATCTAAATTAACTAAAAAGTAAAAAAAAAAAAAATGAATCGGATTGTTTTGTTTTTTCTCGTAGTTTCTTCTTCTTGGTGCAGTCCCAGCTTTTTTCCATTCCATGGGGGTTGCTTTTCCTTAGATACCGACAACAAAGTAAACTGGAAGCAAGCCTTGGAAAGGTGCAATTTCGAAGGAGGTACTCTGGCAAAGATTTCAACGGAAGGGTTAAGACGTGCTTTCTCTGTTGTGTTAGAAGGAATCAGATCCTACCGTTCAAGTCATAACAACTATTTCATTGGTATGAGAGGTCAATATGATGACTGGACGTGGTTTGATGGCACTTCTTTGAATGACTCGTTGTGGATGTCAGGACATCCAACTAGGGACGTTGATGACCTAGCCTGTGCTTATCTTCCGGCTGGTTTATCCAGAATAAAGAATGGTGCTTGCAAATCACATAGATACCCATTGTGTCAGAAAAGATCGGGTAAATTGTAATATGCTTAGCACTAATATGCATATTTATGCAAGAGAAGGGCGTTCTGCGGTAAAACACTTCTTAAAAAGTAACTTTGTGGCCTAAAGTCTAAAAACTTCTGAGAAACACGAAAGAAACTAAGTGTCAAAATCAATAAAGGGAAACTAAAGGGAAAATAGATTTTAACACTTTCATTTGGCATATTTACATTTATTTTTTGGGCAATGACTTCAGAGTTTTCAATAAGACTTTATAAACATAAAGCTGGACGCTTGCGTTTTAAGAAATGTTTTGAATGGAGAACGCCTTTTATCATGTCAAGATAATGTTCAAACTTGCTTTACTTTCACTGCACATTGCTTCATTTCTGTCTCGAGCAGATATCTCAGCTTTAAAAGGCTTTAAACTAAAAACTGAAAGCTTTCGTTGTAACACATTTTTTATGAATAGAGAACGCCTTTCTAAACCATTTCCCTCATCTATTTGAAAAGTTGCAATTAAATTTAGATGGTTACTGTTACATTAAGGCTTATGAGGGTTCTTGCTGTTATTTTCATAATTTCTAAGAGTACGTTGTACCGCTTTCTTTGGTTTTGGTCTCCTCTTTCGATGCATTATTTTTTCCTTGCTACCTAACATCCCTCTTTTTCTTCCTTCAAGGTAATTGAAACGCGTTGGTCACCGTAACGGTGGCAAATTTCAAATACTATTTGTATTTTGATACATTAGGTCTTACTATTTACAGAGTCTTTCACTCTACTCAAGCTAAATGCAATTCAAGCATCTTCCAAACTATAGTGCCTATGTTTTTTTCTTCGTCATGCAGAAGCTTCTTTGTCAAACCGAAGTCAAACCACTTGTTCCAGTGTTTTGCTGCCCTATGAGTCCTCTTTGGCTATTGATAAATCTTACACCACCTGCTTTCGTTCAGGAAGGGTAAGGAATTGTCATAACAAAGGGAAGAATCCACTGTCAATGCATTGGATTTCCTTTCACATAATTAAAAGCCAAATATTCATTGCGTATGGTTAGATTGGGTTAACTAATTGTGACATTTATTTCAGTGTTGTTTTGTGTGTGTGTTTGTTTCTCATTTGCTTTCTGTTAAGTTCTAACGCAACACTTATTTCATTTTTTTATTTATTTAGGAGTCGAACCCTTGGTGGCAAGTTAACCTTGATAAACATTTGTACGTAATGTCTGTGGTAATCACTAATAAAGTTGATTGCTGCCTACGGGATAACGGGATGATCAACGTAAGAGTATTAAACAGTCCACACGGCAGAGACTCAACCTGCTCCAAATTGGTGAAATATGATGGAGTAACCCAACAATTTAAATTTTACTGCTCACCACCAGCGCTAGGAAATTACCTGAAAATAACGTTGACGGGTAATAATGTCTCTCTTGTCCTGTGCCAAGTTGTCGTGGAAACTATTGGTAAGTTGCCATTAGTTCTCTTTCTACATAAAAGTTCCTTTTTAGAGCCTTCCTTTGGATCACATAACTAAGGCTGCGTATTCGAAGCCTTTTAGGAACTATTTCAGTTCCTACAGTCATCGACTTGATTCGTCGGGGTCGAGAAATTCATGCTCATTTTAATAGAATAAGTGTAAACGGCTGAGATTGCATAAATTACAACTTTTACAAACTCTTTCCCATCCTTTAAACAATCTTATGAGCGAAGGAAGAAAATCCCATTTTTTTTAGTATTCATATTCTTAGGCGGTCTTATATCCCCCCCCCCCCCCACCCCCCTCCTTCTCTTTTACCCTAAGTAGCAGTTAACACGTTGCAATGTGTCTATCCACGTCAGATTCGCTTACCGAGGCAAAGGGAGTGCTACGAGAGACATGGTATCAAATGAAAAATTACGAAGCCGGGAGTAAATCAATCATGCGCGAACATCCACTCATTCAAGGTCCGCCTGGAAGCCGGATAGTTTTGCCAGATTTTGATGCTCCTATCAATTTGGAAGACAGATACGCGCAAAGATTGACAGCTTACTTGCTGGTAAACATGAAAGTGGAGTTCTTCCTGCTCATTAAAACTTTGCTTCGTTTTCTTTCGGAGAAAATGAAAAATTAGTCATTCTTTGTTAGTCTCACACAGTCTGCTTTCATCTTCCAGCTTCTAAGACAAAGTTTAATCGCCTACTTACCATTTTTAGGTTCCTCAGAGCGGTACCTACGTCTTTTACGCTGCGTGCGACGATTCATGCGAGTTGTGGAAGTATAATGTCGTGGAATTCGGATTTGTAAAAGTTAACACCAAATCAAACAAGAGTGTAAAGAACCGAAGTCCAATTATATCTGTAAACAAATTCACTAGACATCTTCAATGGGACAGGTAAGCGATTCATTCGAAGGATAGAAAGCCGATTCTCTTGAATTTTTAAGACAGTCAGAGTTATGTTTAAATTTTTCGTGACCTGTCGTTTGAAGGTACGAAGAGCAATCATCGCAGCCAATCTTCCTTGAAAAATGTCGCTTCTATCGTATGGAGGTGTATGGAATGGATGTAGACGGCAACGATCATATATCAGTTGGCATGCGTAGGCCGAATGGAGATTTTGAAAGGCCCATTCCTGGGAAAAGACTATTCTGGACGAAACCAGGTATTTCGGTTTGGTTTTTATTTTTGTTTTAATTTTTGCGTGTGTGTGTGTGTGTTTTGTAATGTTGTTTTGTATCTTTTTTGTTGTTGTTGTTTTCATTCTTATTTATTTATTTAATTTTTTTTTTGTTTTTTCACCTTTTTGAATTTTTCTATTTTTGTTGATTTTTTGTTTGGTTGGCTTTTTTCTTAATCGAAGCTGCTTCGGAACGTCGTCAACTTTTTTGAAAGGTAAATTATGTTAAAAAAAGAAAAAAAAAAGGGGAAGGATAATGCATAAAACTAGAAAAAAGCTAGAGACTAAAAAAGCTAGTTTGCAAGTGAACGGTTACCAGCGGGGAAAGAAAGTTTAGATAAGAGAGGACTTGCTATAATTCGCGTTCTACTCTTTTCATCCGGAAAAGCCTGATTTCATGAACTTCACTTCGTAACCCAGAGTACTTACTGAATTCAAATCGTGGGAATTCTTAAAAAAAATAGTGGATCCCAGTGTCAGCACGGATTATTGAAGGAAACGGCGTAAATTTTTAAATCTTAAACAGCCCATTTAACCATAAAAAAAATGCGCTAAAACATTTATTAAACATAGTAAGAGTGACTAGAAACCAAGACGAAGTTTCGAAGTTGCTAAACGTCATTTAAAGTCAAAAAATTTTTTTGAGTGCCAGGTCTATATATACCAAAATGAAAAGGGATGATGAAAAGCTAAACCGTAAGAAAGATCTTTTGGATGGACGTGAATAATTCTTATTGTGTTGTTATCATCGGTGTTCTTTCCGCTATGCATGCCGAAAAATTTATAAAAAGGAAATTATGAAACTGATAGCGGAATCAATACGGACCATACAGTAGTCGAGGGACGACAGAAAATAGAGTGCAAATTTGGACACATTCTGCATTAAAAAGCCTCCGTGGTAGACGAAAAGCATAGGCCGGTGATATACCGGTGTAACGGAAAAGAAACACCGATGACGGACACAGTAAGAATTAGTCTTCCATTAAAGAGCACGTGGCCGCTAAGCGGTTCGGATTAGCAGTAGCGCGATCGTAGCATAAGATTCTCCCTACATTGCAGCCTGGTTTTGGAGAAAGAAACTGGGACAAGTTATTAAATCCCAAAGAAATCAAGCCTTCAAGTGTTGAATCGACTGATGCGTTCTTTATCTTTTTTTATGTGATCTGTGCTAGGCAGATTATGTCGGGTACACCAGCCCGACACATTCATCAGTGCATTGCAGAGCAAGTCTTCCCCCCCCCCCCGGCAAGCGGTAGACATTTCGTGGAAACTCGCCTTAGCAACCACCTCTTTAAAGAAAACCAAGTTGTGTAGAAGTATTAGGAAATGCTAGAAAATTTGATTGTTTAGTCTATTGAAATGGCTGTTCATCAAGAATTTCAAGCATACTTTAAATATCCAGACGGAATCCATACGTGCCAACTTTTTGTTTAATTACGCTTGTCTTCTTACGGTGGACGCTTTTTTATCACCGATGGTATTGTGCATATAATTATGTAGAATGCAAATTCTAAATATTTTTTGACTTGATAATGACGTTTAGCCAAAATCGAAAACGTCAGTCATTTTTTTACGCAATAAATATGTTTTAAGAAATGCTTTCTATTGCAATTTTTAATAATTAAATGCTTCTCTAAATCACTTCTCTTAAACAGGGACACGAAAATTGGCTGGTGACAATCAACGATCTTGAACGTCGATAGCTGCCATCGTTGGGTCAAGTCTACGCATTTCAGGTTGGTATTGATATAAGAAGTGTAACAATGCTTAAATAACACGTCAAGCTTTCATATTTCATTTAGGGAATATGGGGAATTGATGTGAAATCTAAAATGAACGCTTAAAACTTTCAAATTTAGATCTAATTCTTTTTAACCCTAAGGTACCTCCAGCTTCTGTTGTCCGGGCGATATTGCCCTGATTGTCCAAGGAACCTGAACATCTCAACCCTGATGCAAAATGTAACAATAGGAACTCAGCGGTTTAAATATGTCTTGTTTTAAATACAGCCTTCGAGACTTTCTTTGACACGGAGAGACAGCCGGGAAATTATTCAGTGAAGGTCGTCTATTTTAGCGTACCTATCACTTGTTCTATAGACAGTTGACAGGTATGATATAATACGATGATGAACAAAAATACCACCAAAATCTAAAACGAAACACTTGCTAAACTTAGGATGAACTTCTGCAAATTTTCAAACATGGTTCTTATGAGAAAGTTGATAAACCGTGTCACCCTTCTTCAAAATGGTTCAGAATTTGAGACCAAAATTTTCCATCAGATAAGCTATTCATCCTGGACCAGTCAGGGCAAATTCTTGAAGAGAGAGTTGCTTGGAAATGTTTCATCTTAAAGTGGTGTGGAAACTGCTTTTTATGAAGTTGATGGTTTATTTTTCTTCCCCCCTCGCTTATTATAAGTTAAGTATCAGTTACGCGTTAAATTAAGGTCAGTTGTAAAGGTTCAAAAGACTTCACAATAAATACGGACTAAAATTCAAAAACTTTGAAAGGGTACGTGGAACAACCAATTATATAGCGACATTCTGCGCGTTTTTCGGACAAAACGAAAATTTGGGCATATTTTGGCGAGCAATCAACAAATGAATGGGTTGTAGATTCGGTTTTGCTGGGTCGTGAGGCTTAAACTGGAGATAGCTTCGGAATATCATTGAGATTGAGCTTTCAAAAACCATGAACTGCAAAATCGCTTACAATGTACGCTGGCAAAAGTACTTTCTCTTGAAAAAACCATATGTTTCTTGGATTTATCCGCCCATTCTTGTCCTCCGTTTTTGGTTAACATCCCTAAGAGGAAAAAGTACTTTAAGCAGAGCAAGTATAATAATTACTTTTCAAAAACGATGATTTGAACTCTCACAGCTGCTCTAGTATTTAAAAGAATGCCATTTCGTATGTCTGGAAATTGTGCAGGCTGGACTAACCTTGGAGGCAAGGAAATGGGAAGTTCTCCCAAGGTAAGCAAGAGGATATTTTCTACCTGCTTACTTTTTTTTTTTTTTTTTTTTTTTTAAAGACAAATACGTTGCTAGGGATCTCTGCGTCATAATCTTTGAAACTGTCCCGGTCAATTCCCTACTTATGTGACGGATTGGCTAGAAGTAGCTTGGTCCTTTTCTATATAAATGTGTTATATACTTGACCTCAATATTACATCTCCCAGGTCCATTTTGCCTACATCGGAAGAATATTCCAGAGGGACAGCTTAAGAGTCCTTTGTTATCAGGGAAACCAGCTACATGAGATAGATGGGTTTGTGCATACGGTTCAGATACCTCATGCCAACTAAATCAAAGTTCGTATTTGAAAGTTCTACACTTTGGGAAGCAAAAGAAGAAAGGGGTAGTCAAGGAGTTATTTAGTTTGGCAGCTGCTTGGATACCATGGTCCAGGATGTTCAGGGGCTCACAGGTGTTTTACCAAGCTCTGTATCTATTCAGGTAAGTGAGCTTCCATTTCAATTTGAGGGAAATCCTCTTTTATTTGTATTCATGGGTGAGGTTTATATCTCATGCCATGTTACAGCCTTGAAACATGTATTTAATTATTGATAACATCAGTTTTCTTATTTCTTTCTATCTGTTCTGTGTGTGTTGATGACAGGTTTATGTTTGAGGGAGAAGGCTTTGTTGATGACCCAGTGAATGTGGCAATTGATGACGTCAGCATAACGACTGAGAACTGTGTTTTACTACCTTACTATGCAAAGCCAGGTGATCTTTCTTTCTGCTCCCTCTTTTCATTCCTATACTTTCGAATAAGGAACTTAACGGTCATTTTAATCTTCCAAAATCCTTACCGGTTACGTTTGAGGCGGACACTTGGTTTGCCAACAGCTCATGGCCACTAGTAGGCTGGTCATGACAGTAGCAACCAGAGCAGAGACTTAAGGTTCAGTTCTGTCCTATTTTTAACTCATTTGTCTGCGATAATAATGTTATTCCGCTTTGTAAACTTCTTTCACAGAAATGTGGCACAGTTTCGGTCATTATTTCTTTCTCTTTATGGCTTTTCATTATAAAGAAAAATGAAGTAGGAAACTTATTTCGCCGATTTTTTTTAGGTTTTCACTGTGGCGAAAAAGAGTTTCGATGTGACAATGGGGAATGTGTCAAAAATGATTTAACATGTGATGGTGACCTCGCGTGGAAAGATGAATCGGACGAGGAGAACTGGCTGCCCTTCCAGTGAGTTTTCTTGTCAGGATGGAAAATGTATCCCCGCGGCAGCTGTGTGCGATGGTAGCAACGATTGCTCAGACGGAGATGATGACATAAACTGTCGTAAGTTCATGATTGCGTAGGACACCAAGGGAGTTTTCTTTTAACTCTTGTGGTCATCTCGGACTAAAGAGTGATTTTTTTTCCGATACGTTTCAATAAGACAGTCGTTAAGTCTGGCCAGCGGTGATGAAAATTTTATCCGCAGTATTTGTATTCGCTTGACTCAAATTAAAGATTTGCTTTTCAGGTAGTCCATGTCCTTTCAAATATCATTGTCTTGATGGTACTTGCATTTCCTGGTCTAATACCTGTACGGAAATACCGTTCTGTGAGGACGGTACTAACACACCGTCTGTATGTGGTAAGCATAACACAGCAGCCTAATGTATACCTAATTCTAATTAAGCGTATTTCGTGTTAATTCACAAAAACTCTAGACCATGCCTTTTTTTTTACCTGTAACTCATGAAACTAATCCTAATGATGTCTTAAAGTATCATGGTATGCTTTAGAAATGCTGTTTAAGAAACAGTGAGAAGGTTTCGATCTTGCCCTTCCCTTGATATTTCTGCATTTCAGGAGCAGGAGATTGCCTTCTCAGTGATTTATCGTGTTCATCTGACACGTCGGAAGAGCTCTTGCAGTTGTAAATCATCTTTCAGAGGTAACATTCATATCAAATTACTAAGATGCTGCCATATCTTAAAATCCACTCTTTCCGGTCAGTTATTTTCCATTTTTATCCTCTTCCTTGCCTTTATGTTTACGATATGGAGACATAACGTCTGGTTCATTTGGGGACTGATTTGGTGGGCTTGTTTGATAAAAAGACAGGGTTCAGATGAAACAAACGTAGTTAATTTTGATATTCGCGAATTACTGATTATAATTACGAAGACTCAAATTCCTACAGAAAGGCAAAATTCGACTCGGTGAAACAGTTACGGGGTCATTTACAGTTTTTCATTGTGGAAAATTGGAACAGTCAGTTTTAGTTGTAAAATTCCTTTGGTTCATTTTACACATTGAAAATGACCGTATCAAAATGAAGTCG
Organism: Pocillopora verrucosa; assembly: GCF_036669915.1. Classification (NCBI taxonomy): domain Eukaryota; kingdom Metazoa; phylum Cnidaria; class Anthozoa; order Scleractinia; family Pocilloporidae; genus Pocillopora; species Pocillopora verrucosa. Next base: position 26,941,420 of record NC_089315.1, on the reverse strand, counting down.
TTCGTGAACAATAACCTTGTGTATCCTTGCAACTCAATATTGAAAAGCGACTCCGTATGCATGGAGGGATCTTAATCCAAAGCTTTGTTATTCTTCTGTGTTTCGGTACTAGCTGATTTTTTCCTTTCAAACAGGCCATTGTAGTTTCGACGATAATTTTTGCTCATTGAATGTGACTGGAATGCCACGTTCCAGTGGACCATAACGTCGGGCAAGACACCAACGGAGAATACTGGTCCAAGATATGATCACACTACTTTTAGCAAGGATGGTTAAGGACTACGTTCAGGACTAACACTTCTTGAGATCAATTTTCTGCCGCCGTTCAGACATTTTTTAAACGAAAATGTCGCGTAGGAAATGCCAGTGGGATATTAAGTTGTGAAATACACCCAGTATATTTGTACTCTATCCTAGAAATATTTGGAGGACATACTCGACTGAATAAGGAAAGAATCCTAAAATTTCGTTTATTTATTTACAGAACTATTTATATCGGTTACTCTAATTTATTAAGTTTCTGATGTTGTTTTCTTGTTTTTGTTTTAACGTGTCTAATTGTTCTCTTCTCAGGGATTTATAATTTTATGTGTGCAATATGTGTAACTCCATCATTGTAAGAAATGTAGTTCTGAAAGTGATTCTGGGTTGTTAACAAGGCAAATAAGCTAATTAAAATTTTCCAGGGTTATCCTCTTCGACGTTCTATATTAACGTTATAAATATGAGACGGTTGCAAAATGCAGAATCTTCTCTTGATGTTTACGTCTTCCTACCATTTTTTTGGCATAGCCTGAACTTTAAAAGAAATAGCTGTTATTCTATAACAGGGTCGTATATCTAAATCGAAGCCTCTCCACAATTGCCTGGAGGACAGAGCAAGGCTGTTAAGTGACTGGATGGAACCAATGATAGTAGTGTGTATTCAGTTTTGGTATCATATGTACGGGTCAGAAATCGGCAATTTGAGCATCTACTTAAAACTAACCAATCAGAGACAATTGTTTGGACACTTTCGGGAAATCAGGGGGACCAGTGGAAGTTCGCACAAACAACTTTGAATAGTGGAGATGCTTATAAGGTAGGCCTCCTTGTATTTATGGTTACCGAGTACTTACGGCTGCAAAATGTAAGGTTTGTTCATCGACATCTATAATTCATGAAATCAAATGTATGAAGGACTTTCGTGATCATTGAGTGATATCATAACCGTCAGCATCACTATCATAGCTACTCTTATTGTTAATGTTATCGTCAACGTCATCGTCATTATTGTTTTTTACAAGTTTATCATTGAAGGAATGGTAGGCTATGGAAGCAGCGGTGATATAGCTCTGGATGATCTGACATTGCTTGATGGAAACTGTAAGACAATTATTACACAGAGTAAGTGAAATAAGATATTTAACAAAGTTAGATGTCCATAAGCCAATGGTTATGCATGATTTTTGTTTCATTTTCGTTGTAGTAGGAAGAATGATTTGTAAATATTGCATTTAAATGTACAAGCAAATTTTGTTTCTCGTGTTCCATAATTGTAAATTTGTACGTTTCTAGATAATTCCTCGCAACAAACAGTCTTTAAACTAAAATAACGACTCAAGCCGTTGCCGTTAACTTATTGGAAATTTCGTTGTACCAGCGCAATAGAAAAGCCAGACATAAAGTGAGAGTTAAAGGAGGCATACATTTGCACTCGGTTATAGCATAGTGAGTAGAAATAATTTACTGGGCAGTTTCTTATGTGGCATGTAACGACAATGAGGTCCTCTGACCTCTTTGCACTTTTAGAGAGTTTGAACTGTGATTTCAAAGAAGACACATGCGATTGGGAGGCTCAAGGAGGGTGGACACTTCAAAAGGTGTGTCATGATTGAAATTTACCTTAGCGCACTCTTCAGTTGAGAGTCGATTTGAACAGTTATTGCATGTTTTAAACATTTTCGGCTTTTGATAATTCTTTTCTGTAACAATCTCTTATCAGACGATTCCTCTATTTTTCTTCGCCCTGGAGCACATGCGGTGCGTCACTCTCTATTTTCGCCTCCGAACATAAAATACAACGAATGGAAGTGTTTACATCTCTGGTATTTCATCAGAGGCAACGACGAGTATGAAGCGTCCATAACAGTGTTATTAAAGATGTTACCATCAAACCTAACGACTTTGCTTCTCTTCGCGGACCAGACTACATCTGGGACAACATACACACAAACACCGTTACCAAAAAATTTCACAGATGCTCAGGTATTTACCAAACATGCTCGTATTGTAGACTTAGATATTTCATAAGCTTTTTAAGCTTCCTGCGAATTAGAGTTATTTTAAATAAATTTGATGTTGAATTCGAGAACCTTTTTAGTTAGAAAGTTATGCTACACACTCAAGTGGTGTTACTTTCGTTATTCAAAAAGACGTTATTTCATATCATTATGTAGATCGAAATAGTGGGAACGAATGAATGGAAAATTCTGGCTATCAGACAAGTATCCTTTTCTAAAGACTCTTGTGAGCATATTCCCAAGCGAAGAAATGGTAAGTCTCCATCACAATTCATGGCCTTTATTCACGTGTATATTGTTCCGATTGTTGCTTGTCGAATTATGGCTATGTATCTCTAGATACCACAAACAATGAAGGTTTCCTAATAGTTTGGCTCTTGCTCTCAGTATCTTTAGTAAAAGGCACGCAGCTATAAACAGTAGAATAATGCAATTTCAATTTACACAGCGTATAAGTGTATCTAATTTACATTTATAGATTCCAAAGAGGTAGTTGCTGAATACACCTTGAAAGGGCCTATTTGAAACCGATTTTTGTCATACTTTGTTATATATGTAATCTTTAGATTTGCATCAGCATAAACCCCTTGGAATGGAAAACGGTGAGATTCTTGACAAGAAGATCACCTCATCTTCACAAGTGGATGTGATTCATGCCGCCATCCAAGGAAGACTTCACTTCCAAGCAACCCCAGGCAAAGCAGGGTCTTGGTCCGCTGGTTCAGAGGACTCAAGTCCATGGCTCCAAGTTGATCTGAATATTCAGAACACAAGAGTCACAGGGGTTGCGACGCAAGGGAGAAAACGGACCCTTTGCTCAGTGGGTCACGGAATATAAGCTGCAGTGCAGCAACGATGGAGTAAGCTTCAAATACTACAAGGAACCGGGACAAACCATAGAAAGGGTACGTACGAAATGTAGAAAGAAGTCTATCACAGATGCAAGTCCGGCCAGGACAATTAAACATTTTTGTAGTAAGCAAAATTCTGAGTATTAAGGAAGATGGTTTAAAGAGGCAAGAAAGGTTATTGATTCTAGGTGCGGTTGTCAGATGGAGAAATATACAATTCATTTCTCAAATGTGTGTTTCTTGGGAACAGCACCACACGCTCGTGAAAAATGGATGACGCTTCAAGACCAAACGCTGATCTATTTCCACTCATGATTTTTTACATCACTTATCCTCACATAACAATCCCCTACAAAGGCAGTTTTTCTGACGGATATCATCCCGTAAGCATTCTCTGTATGAACAGGGCTTACTACAGATAAGTAATATCGCTTCGAGAGATTGTTCATGGGCTAAAATGTGAGTTACTTAACATCGTAGATCTAATTATTGGTATTTACAAAGCAAAACTATCATAACGCGACGTTTTGTCGATACAGCACTTTGCTGGAAACGCTGACCAGGATGCTGTCGTTTTTAATGAACTTAATCCACCCATCAGAGCACGTTACATCCGCTTTCGACCTGTGGCTTGGTATAAAGCAGCTTCAATGAGAGTTGAACTGTATCAGGATGTAGAAGGCAAGTCAACTACTTACGGACGTTTGGTTCTATCTTTTCTTTTCTGCGAAAACGCGTAGATAAGACAAAATATTCGGTATTACTTGGCAAAAAGAAAAATGTAAAACAGTGTAGGTGCCATTTTGTATGTAAAAATTACAGATACCGTTGGCTAGAATAATGATGTCTGTATTTCCAAGGAAACTTTCATAGTAATCGCTGTCTAGAAGAATATTATATAATAGTTTACGGAAATGTTTTAATTCTCATTGAGTCCTGTTTTCGGGATCATCGTGCACAGCCATTAGATTTCGGTTAGTTAGCTTGAACAAGTGTTTACAGTCAACAGCCTACCTCAGAAATTTGTAGTTCGTTGATAAGGTTTGACAATTATCATGAACATTGATAAGGTATTTTTCCTTACAATGATCTGCTTCATTACCGTTAGAGTGTAATAAAGCTCTGGGAATGGAAAACAGCGAAATCTCGAGTGGACAAATTCTTGCCTCTTCACAATGGGATGGATATTCCGCCGCAAGCCAAGGAAGATTATTCTTTCAAGCGACAGGGAGGACACAAGGTGGATGGTCAGCTGGCAAAAGGAATGCATGGCAGTGGTTCCAAGTTGATCTGGGAAGTCAGTACGTTAAAATCACAGGTGTAGCAACACAAGGCAGGCAAGAACACGATGAGTGGGTAACCAGTTACAAACTGCGCTACGGGAATGACGGAGAGAGCTTCCAGTACTTCAAGGAAGAAGGGAAAGTCGAGGACAAGGTAAATAAAAAAATAGTCAATTAAATGTTTATCATGCAGATAATGTTTAGCAAACAGTAATCAATATCATTCAATTGCCATTTTTTAACCTCTGATAATGTCAACGGACGATGACATTATCAGAAGTTGAAAAATGGCAATTCGAGGTCAAGCGATAAAACTCCATATCAGCTATTCAGTTAATAGGCAATGGATAACCAGGTGGTCAGATAAATCTCCGCCTTAGTCAGTTATTATCACCAGTGCTCGTCGTCTTATGTTTTTCTCTTTTATGAACTGAGAAGTTAGACGAATGTAATGAATTGATATGCTATAAAGCCTTAATCACTAGCTCTCGTGTTGGGACGTTCTTTGCCGCGTACTCGTTACCATATCCTATGCGGTATCCACTGAAATTATCTGCATTTTAGAGTTGCCCTTCCTTAAATCTAATCAACAAATCTTACTTTACATTCGTCTTACTTAGGGATTTACTGGAAATATGGACCGTGGCACCATTGTTCATCACGAACTTTACCCAGCCATCAAAGCCCGTTTCATTCGCCTTCAGCCCCTGTCTTGGCATAACTGGATATCTATGAGGGTTGAATTGTATGGATGTTCAGATGGTAGGCGAAGCATTTCCTTCTAAGAGAAAATAATTCTCATTTTCAGTTTCTACGATACCTGTATCCGTTACAGGTCCTTTAGCTCAAGAACTTTTTTACCCTTTGGAGACAGTTGTTCGCTTTCTTTTCTTTCCTTTTTTTTATTTTTATTTTTTTCAAATTTATTCATTGTCTGACTGAGGAAAATCACCAGGAAATAATTGTTTAGAGGGTATTTTGTTAGAATATATCATCAGTTAATTTAGGTTAAGAAAGCTTCGGTATATATTATGATCCGGGATATTTATTTACTTGGTTCGATTTCCATACAACAAACAGAATGTCAAAGGGATCTTGGCTTAAGAGATAAAGCTATTCCTGATGCACAGCTAAGTGCATCATCGCAACTGGATCATAACCATGCCGCATCTCAAGCAAGACTGGACTATGAAGGTGAACGTTGGAGAGCATCAGCCTGGTCATCTCGCACTAAAGATAAAAGCCAATGGCTCCAAATTGATCTTCGAAGTATATACATTAAAGTAACCCGGGTGGCTACACAAGGTCGAACTGGCACAGGGCGCAAGAACTGGCAGTGGGTAACACATTATATGGTGCAGTTCAGTGATGATGGAGAAAACTTTACTTTCTTTAAGGAACTAGGACAGTCAGCGGCAAAGGTATTGTACATTTTTTTAACGGACTTGTTAACGTTGTGTTCTGTTACAATGATAGATATTTAGAGACAACAAATTGCCGTTCTTTCAATTTAGAATTTTAGTGGAAACAGCGACATCAGTACTGTTGTTTATAATGACTTAAACCCACCGATCAGAGCTCGCTATATCCGCTTTATCCCACAAGCCTGGTATGGCCATATATCGATGACGGTGGAGCTGTATGGATGTCTGGAGTATAGTAGTAAAGGTGAGGAGTGCAGCTCGGACTTAAAATAGGAATGTATCTCTACGAAAATAGCGAGAGAAAGTTGTTCTAAGAATGCTGTAAATGCATCAATAGCACAGTGCAGCTTTCTCATTAATTAGCAGCTTTATGTAGACGACGTCGACTTCTAATTTACTCAAGTGTCAGATCTATTTGTTATGTATTCATTCATATCAACGATCACTTATTGACTGAATGAGTGAGTGACTAATATGCTGATTGATCAACGGACTGGTTGCCAGAGTGGGTAACTGACTAACGGACAATGTCAGTATGACACGTTATAACTTTGGGTTTGGACTAAACGTTAGCTCGGTAAACACATAATCCCACCTAATTGGTGAATTTTGCCAGCACATCGGGCTTCTTCGGTCTTACCTTGGGTATTTTGGCTTTACTACCTTTCTCCAACATACGAATTATGGCTCGACCGAAATTGCCTGTTGCGCCGCCCAAGAGTACCACCTGACGCGATTAGGTATTGTAGCTATTCTTGCAAATAAAATGTCTGACATGGTCCTCATCGTGTTTACACCCTTTAGTTACCATGAATGGATCTGAATGTCGACAAGCTCTTGGTATGCAAGACGGTTTAATATCAGACGGACAAATCAGCGCCTCTTCGGAATATAATGACTTTCATGCTGCAATCTTTGCTAGGCTGCACATTGCACCGATCACCGCAAAAAAGGCTGGTTCCTGGACTGCGGAGAGAAATGATTTACATCAATGGTTGCAAGTGGATCTAGGAAGCCAGTACACCAGAGTAATACGAGTTGCAACGCAAGGAAGACATGATGATAGCCACTGGGTGACAAGATATAAGTTACAATATGGAAATGACGAACAAAAATTACATTACTACAGGGGTTCCGGAAAATTTTCAGATAAGGTACTGTAATTAAATGATGCACTGCAATCAACGGTATTTCATTCTTCATTCCTTGACTTTCAGCTTTAACGCCGATTCAGGGACCCAAAACCTCAATCAATATCTGGCACGGGAACAAATTCTATTGGTCATAACTCTAGGCCTGCTCAATTTTTTTCCTGCAAAAAAAGAAAAAAAATTATCCTTTCCCCGTAGATATCCCAATAACATATCGAACCGTATTGGGAGGAAGAGGAAGCTGGATCACTCCCTTTCAGAAACTGCAAACTTTTTAAGAGTGCTCTAAATGCGATAAGTTAACCTATTTACTATAAACGTTTGTTTTATTTCTCCTAACCTAGACTTTTGTTGGAAACTCTGATCGAGACACTGTCGTTTTTAGTGAACTAAACCCGCCAATCTATGCACGTTTTATCCGCTTTCGACCACAACATTGGTTTGGCCACATAGCCATGAGGGTAGAGGTCTATGGCTGTCGAGGTGAGGAAGTATTAATCCTCTAAATCATTAAAAAATGCAAAAAAAATACGACTTTTCGCATTATTTTCACAATCTTTCAACTCTCATCTAGTCCCATATATTGTCCTTCAATTCAGTCTACCATACCTCCTGCTGTGCACGTGTATTTTTTACGTGCGCTTGATTGCTGTCAACGTTTGTAATAACTAGTCAGGATTGAGTCGCCAGTTGTGATTTACCAACAATCCATGCTGGTTTTTTTTTATTAGTTGTTTGTTGTTTGTTTTTGGTGTTTGTTTTGTTTCATTTTTTTTTTACCATGCAATTTGAGGATACACGTAAGTATCAAGAATTCTCATAGAGTTATTAAAACCCTCAGAATGTACGAAACCCCTCGGTGTGGGCAACGGTGCAATATCTGAAAGACAAATGAGTTCTTCTTCCCAACTGGACGATGCTCATGCGGCTATGCGAGGAAGACTCAACTCCAAGGCAGCTAAGGATAAAGGAGGATCCTGGTCCGCCGCCTCGAACAACCGCAGCCAATGGCTTGAGATAGATCTCCGTAGTCAGAACATCAATGTGACCCGTGTAGCCACTCAAGGAAGACATGATTCCAGCCAGTGGGTGACGAAGTACAAGCTGCAATACAGTAAAGATGGTGTTAACTTCCAATATTACAAAGAACCGATGAAAAATGCACATAAGGTGGCGCATATTTTTTCACGGACAACTATACTTCAGTTTCCTTTTCCAATTCCCTCTAGTCATCTTACGATGAATAATATTTATTTGCCAAACACAGAATTTCCGTAGCTTCGGTGTAGTTATTGTATCTTTAACCTGAAGTTATTATGCCCTATAATCAATGCTAAGTTTCGTCAAACCTTGGCATACTGATTACAAAGTTGAATTGTCTATTGGATAGGCAGAAAGAAACAAATTACACTTAGTTGTAAGTAAGGAGGTGAGATTACTTTTCGTTTAACAATGGTTTGGCGTGGTCTTTACTCTTATCGATAACCATAATCATCACCACAGCGGTAAAAATGTTGATTGTCGGTGATCGACTGTCAATTGGTTTTTAACCACATACCGACGTCATATAAAACGATTCTTTCAGAGCGTGACTATTGCATGACACGTTTACACGAGCTTTTTACGGCTGAACTTTGTACTCTTATCGACAATCGCAAGTTGGCCAATGAGATTGTGATGTTACTGCCAGTTGTCGTAAAACTAGCATTGCACACGAGCTCTATAACTAAGCAAGACGCTTTGTTCTCAAAATTTTATCTTTTAACCCTAAATATTACGATTATTGAGATTATTAAGAGTGCGTTAATCGTTATCTCTTTAAAAACGTGTTTCATTCATTAACATAAAGGATGTACAATTTTCAATCTGTAGATTTTTGATGGAAACGTTGAGCAACACGCCGTTGTTTATAATGAACTTGTCCCGCCTATCACAGCACGTTTCATCCGTTTTTGGCCTGTTGACTGGTATGGTCATATATCAATGAGAGTAGAACTTTATGGATGTCCAGGTAATTTGGGATGTGTGTCCTTCCTAATAATTTTCATTCAGTTCATCAAGCGATCAAATAATTGAATTCAGATTTGTTCAGGTGTCGAGGCATTCCAAGGAAGCACATTTAAAGGGAATCGTTTTTTGGTACTTGCTAAATGATAAAATATTTTCGTGCAACACTGGAATTTTATACTATGAGGATCTGGTATTTCTAGTGTCTTGTTGCACCCTTTCAGATGACCGTCCCTGTGACACATCAGTAGACTGGTGTGGATGGAAAAACGAACGTGGCTGGAAAAGAATCAAACATAAAAATCTTGATCAGATCTCTCAGAGCGAAGGTGGCGGACAAGAAGGTTCGTGATGACTTGAAAAAAAAGCTTGATAATAATTAAATGTCGTCTGTATCGATAAAAAAAAAACTTTAGTATTTGCAACAGACATTGAAAAAAGGATGACAATAGCGTCACAATAAGAATTATTTTGGTTTCGTTTTTACTTTTTCCGTTTAAGGTTTTAGTGTCGACAGCAACTTCGAGGTCCATCTCCCTGACAGCGAGTACGGTTACATATCATTATCAGATGTGGTACTGGATGAATGCTGTTTTACCATTTGCTTTTGGTTGAATACTGCTGACAGTGGCTTCTTTATGGAATACAAAAATGAGGGATCAGCCGAAGAAAATGAGATTCTAATTTTCGGAATCTATTGTGGAAACAACACATTTTCTCTTCAAAGCGGCAGCGAAAGAAGGTATCACGGTGGGATTTGTATAGGGTTGTTTCTTATCATATATCTTACTCACAATCTTTGACATTGCCTTAGCAGAGATAACACCTGAGAATTATCAATTGTTGGGAAGTTAACTGCCTTTAACTATGGTTCATCCAGAGAGACCTCGCTCTCTCTGTCCCTTCATTCAAAGCCTACAAATTTGTGTCAGTCAGTATTGAGCGTGATATATTATCAGTAATTATAAGTTATTGAAAGACAGTGTCTTTCGCTCTTTCTATACAGAGAGCATTCAATGGACGTGATGGACTCCACCTGGCACCACGTGTGTGTCTTCTGGGATGGGAAAGTTGGAATGCTTGCAGTTTTCAAGGATGGTCAAAGAAATGTCAAATTAAATAACTTCATGGCGCCCCTACTTCCGAAGCCGAATAAAGGTAGGTAGAAGAAGCTGGGGATTAGGGATCTCTCATTTAAGGAATTGGTGATCTTCTTCTGAGTTGCACCTGGATGCAAAGAGGTTCAGCAAATTGACAAATTTAACCTAAAGGTGAACACTTTTAAGTTAGGTTTGATAACGCCGACAGTTTTGCGAAGTTGACTTATTGTTTGCGGCCACAACATGGAAAGACTTTGATGAAGGAAGCTATACAATCAAATAATTCGGTCACTTTCCCCCTTTTGCTTTGCATCTTTGAACCGTTTAAACCAATTTACCCTGTGAAAAATTTGTTTTAATTTGCATATGCAGGGGTTGTGACGATTGGTTTTAGGACTATAAATGGAACTGCGTCTGTTATTTTTGGTAAACTGAGTGGCTTTAATATTTGGAGCACCTTAGTCACGGCAGAAGAAATACTGCGCATGTCTTACGGTTGTGGAAAGGAAGTTGGCAATGCAATGGCCTGGGGAAAAGTTAGAAATGGGCTTATTGGGGAAGTAGAGATACAATCACATCCAACTTGCAACGATGGAAAACGTAAGTCATACCTCGATAACTTTATTATTGTTATCGTTTTAGGCCAAACATTCAAAACAATTTATTTTGTTGTGGTTTTCGTTTTAATAGTTATCTCTTTAAAAACGTGTTTCATTCATTAACATAAAGGATAGTTTGAAACATGAACCATCTTCACGTCTATAATTTGATTCAAGGATTTTTTTCTCTTATTTTTTTTGCTTGTAGTTGATCACTTCATTTCCTTTCCCGTTCTTGACTCTCTTTAATGGTGATATCTTCTCAAAGTTAAATAACAAGTGTCAACCGATAGTCCAAAAAAATACCTCTTGTTAGTTGGTCTAGTTTTCTGGCATGACCTATTCAAACTAATGCTGACTAGGACCTCTTTTGATACAGTAGTGCCTCACTCTTCGACTGACAAGAGGTTGTCTTGGGTTTTGATGAAATTACAGCATGATCAGCGGAGTCTATCGCAGGTCTCTAATATGTTATAGGTCAGATGTCTTTCATTAGCTTTCCTTTGGTCATGTAAAGGAAATTTGAAGGAATGCATGATCCTTGATTGTCACACTTGTATCATTTGCCAGACTCAAAATTCAAAATCAGGTTTACAAACACCAATTCATTAACATTGTTTGTATGACTGCCAGGTGCCAGGCTTGTTGTAGATACCGTCGATTTCAAGCCAAATGGGACCGCTGTTCTTGTGAGCCCCACATATAATAGATCAAGCGACGGGAAAAGCAGATGCTTGAGGTTTCGCTATATGCTGCAGGGGTCTGGAGATAAAACGTTGACAATTTTCCAGAAAACAGGGGGTTATCGTGAAATACCCCTCTGGACTTGGAAACGCAACTCTGGCCAGGATTGGATTTATGGTCAAGTTCCGCTGACCTCTATTACGAAGTTTAAGGTAATATCAAAACTATGGAATTTTCTTTTCCATGGCTACATTTGGTATCCTCGTACTAAATGAACAATGCAGGCCATCAATTCATTATTGTCAGTTGATGGTATTGCTGATAAGGTGCGAAACGTCTTCTGCAGTACCTAAAAGTAAGTTAACAAACTTCGTTTCCCTCTTTCAGATTTTGATTAAAGCCCAAAAAAGCAGGGAGAAAGACTTGATTGCCTTGACGGGGATATATGTCAAAGAGGAACTCGAATGCAAACTTAGACCGCTGTCGGCAAAACGAGGTAACTCACTTACCAGTATCTTGCCTTGCATTGTTACTTTATAAATAGTCCTATGTTACATCGTTTTTATAGTTTCTAATAAAATTAGCTTGGAATTTCAAAGGAGGGAAGACTGCATTACTTTTAACACGCTTTCTGTGGATCTCCTCCTTTATGACTTCTTTGCAACGAAGTTGATCATTCGTTTAACATGCGAGGCATCATTTTCTTCGAGAGAGTAACATACTTTAATGACTCACCTTTGTAAAAATGCCATTAATCACACTTCTCTATTCCTTGCTATGCTGTCTTCTTCATCTATGGGGAGTAATAGATGGTAGTTCATGCACTTTGCTGGTTTACATTTCTTTATTTCTTCATCTATATTTTGCTCTTTTTCCTGTTCTATTTTGTAACCTGTTTTTTTTTTTCGGTTTGTTTTGTTTTATTTTTTTTTCTTCCTATGCGTTCACTTATGTATCTATATATTTCTATTTACAGCCTGCAATATGGACATAACCGATCCGTCAGGATACATCTTTTCACCGGCCTATTCCGGAGATTCTCTTGATGAAATCGCGTGCACGTGGTATATTGCCGTTTCACGCAATAACAATATTCGCTTGGAATTCCAAGATTTTCACCTTCCGGACCATCCCACGTGCAAAGGCTGTTATCTCCAAATTTTTGATGGAAGTGAAAAGTCTGCTCCAGCGTTGGGTCGATTTTGCGGATATATGTATCCTCCTATTGTTATTTCTTCATCAAATCATCTCAAGATTGCTCTGCGTTGTGCTGCCAATCCCTACACGGCAAGATTCAAGATTTTTTATAACTCCAAAGCAGGTATCAAGCAGTACATCTCTTTGAATTTTTATTGCAACCAAGCAGTTTTCTAGGCATTTCACTTTCAGGACTCTAATAAAAAGGGAGATGTAGTAATAATAAGTCACGTCATAATTTAATGTCATTGTTTTTATTTTTCAATTTTTCAGCTCACAAGGATTTAGAGTCGTCATGTTCACTTCAGCAAGGTACAGAGATTCTTGAGCTAATTTCTTTCCATTTATTCCCTTTGAATTTGATGTAACGTTTTGCAAAACTGCATAAATTTAAACGAACGAATTCATCTCTTATATCTCACTATCGCGTAATGCCACACATTTAGACTCCCATTCAAGTTTTGTTTGCTGTGTAAAATTAATTAAAAAGAAGCTACCTAATATATTCTTTCTTCGGGCTTTTGCCCCACAACTAAAAGTGTTTCGGTGCTTCTTTTCGTTTCAACTTGCATATGATGATCTTGAATTACTAGCCTATCGATCAATGCCAATGAGCATGTGTCTTACAATTCGCCCCAGAATGCCCATCAAGCTGCAAATGTAAAGAGTTTGGTGGACAAGTAAACAAGAGGACACTGGTGACAGGAGAAGATTTACTAAATGTACCGAATCACCTTCCAACAAATGTTGGAGCAGTGTATGTGACATTTGGGGTCCTTTTGACCTTGAATTATTCAAACTTTTTTCTTTAATCGTCTTTTCTTTTGAAACAATAAAATTGATCGTTCCTTCCTCGTGTTTCTCTAAACAACTGATATTCTTGTGTTTAAATAGGTTTCTCGGCCAAAATCGGATATCCCGATTGCGCAAGGAGGACTTCATAAACCTCTTTAAATTAGAATATATGTGAGTAAACCTATTTCTTCTGCTTAAGATTGTTTATTACTTTATTATTATGGTTGAGAAGACCATTTGATTTCCTTAACCAATGCCTTGATTGACAGATTTTTGTCGAAAGAAGCTTTTCCTGTACCTTCTGGACTAAGATGACCACAAATTTTTTCCATTCAATGCTTAAAGCTGTTATGTCACTGTTTTAAAAGAGTTCTCATTTCTTTTCCTCTCCCTCAGTGATCTGAGCTTCAATAAACTGCTTCGCGTGGATGAAGACAGCTTTCAAAATGTGACATCCGTCAAGACAATGTAAGTATCCATAAATAGAGATTTATTTCATGGTGACTGAGTAATTTTTTCGCTCTAGAGTCTGGTGCAAGGTCGATTATCACATTTGTCGTAGCAATTGATATTTTTCCTTTTCGTCGCAGGAGACTTAATTTTAACTTTCTTCGAGCCCTTCCTGTTGGGGCCTTCAATGGACTACCCAATTTACGCGTACTGTGAGTGTTTTGTTTTAATAGTCTTATTTTCGTCCAATGTGTTCTCCACAGGATTTAAATGTGCTCAGATGGAAAATAGCACTAGAAATAGAAAGAAAGTACGGAGAAGAGAGAATTAGGATATCACCTTTTGCTAAGTGAATAAAAGAAATTGTTTTTTTTTTTTTCAGTGACTTAGGACAGAACCTTCTTCGGGTTGTATTCAGCGAGATGCTCGATGGAGTTTCGAATTTGGAAGTTTTGTATGTACTTATTTCAAGTTGAAAATAATCTGACACTTTTAATTCTATGATAATCAGCTGAATCATTTCTCCTCCTGGTTTTGTTTGCAGGAGTTTTCGCTCTAACCAAATCGAGCAGCTGGAATATGGTGCTTTTAAGAACAAAAGCAATATGACTCATTTGTAAGTGCACTAAAGTGGTCTCCAGTTCACCCAGGCACACTTGGTCATTCAGTATTCACTAGCGTTATAAAAAACTGATTTGAATGTCATCGGAAAAAATCAAAGGAAGAACATGTGATCGGCAAACAGAATCCTAGCCCTAGTTTCCATACTTGTGGGCAGTTCCATCCAATAAACAAACCTCTATCTGGGCCCAGCTATATAAAGGACGGATAATGCTATCCAACGGATAAATCGCCATCCAGCGGATAAGTGATAGGAAAACGCACAGCGTTATCTGTCGGACAGAGTTTTATCCAGTGGATAGCGCAATCCAAACTTGAAACAACCGGGGCCTGGAAGTATGTTTTGTTGTTGACACTTATCCGCTGGATAGTCATTTTTCAATTGGATAGCGTTCTCCACCCTTTCAACAACTGGGCTCTGTTCTTTAAGCCAAGTCAGTAGGTAGATATTGCTTTCTTTTTATTTGTTTGTTTGTTTGCTTGTGTTTTTTACCAATAGCATTCTTGTTGCCTACTAGGTACCTACAAGATAACAAGCTCAAGGAAGTGTCAAATGGGATTTTTAAAGACCTTATGAAATTAAAAGTATTGTGAGTGAATCTTGAATGATTTCGAGGGCATCTTGAATCATGCTTAGAACAAAACTTACAGAATGGAAAATAATAAGTGAATATTGCTGTATTTGCCACACGATTGTTCTATGGCAAATGCAAAGAAGTCATCTATTAGTTTTTTCGATTTTTTTTTTCTTTAATGAACTATAGTTGCTGACAATAATAATCTGTTGTTGTTATTATTGTTGTTGTTTTTATTGATATTTACATTGATAATTAGTGAGACATTCCCCTACCAATTATTCCTTTTTAACCTCGATGTATTTGAAAACTCCAGAAATCTTAGCAGGAACGAATTAACAACTGTTTCAAAGGAAACCTTTCAAGGGTTGAAGTCACTTGAGTATTTGTAAGTATACAACGCTGTTTAGAAAAAGTAAATTATTCTTTCCCCTCTTCAGAATTCGCACCTTAATGTGGAGCTATATTCGCATTTTCTAGTCACTTAATGATTTAATTTTTAACAAAAGTGTATTCGAAACTCACAGCTGAATTACATTAAAAAACCTTTCTACCACAACTGTTCAAGAATTTCCTATAGTAAAAATAATATGAATAGTTGAATAGTTGATCAAAATGTTTTCAACTCAGTTATAAAGGAAGATCCACTGCGTGGAATGCAACCAAGTTGTGCACTAATTTGGGAGAGACAAGAGAGAGAATTTAACTTGATCTAGAGTAAAGATAAGCACAATACTTTTTCTCCTTTTTTATTTCATGTCCATGATGAATTAGTAAACGCATAATTCTGTTTTATTTGAATATGATACGCATCAGCAAAGTCGATATTGGGAAACGAAGAAAGGTGAATCAGTTATTTTTGTTTATTTGGTTTTGCATCAATTCAGATACCTGGATAGCAACAAACTCATCAAAGTTCCTCCAGACGCATTCAATGACCTCAGAAACCTCAGATATTTGTAAGTGATTTCAAAGCTTTTCAAATTTCATCAGTCTAAATTGCGTTAAATCTAAAGTTAGCTCAGTGTTACCTACAAAGAAAATCTTGTTGATGGTTTTTTTACTTGATAAAGGAAAATGTAGTAAATCAACTATCCATTTCCCACGTTAGGATTATGGGTAAAAGGCACTGCTCTTTTAAAATCAGCTTATTTTAAAGGCCCTTTTCAAATATTCAGACATTCAGCCATTAAACATCGATAGGATCGCCCTACAGAATTTCGGTTTCCCGAATTTTGTTAATTGTTAGTTTAAGAAATTAAGATAAAAACATGAAAAGAGTTGAAGTGAAGTTTTTCTATTTTGCAATGTTTAAAAGGAGACTAGATCGCTTCATACTTTGTTGCTACGCCAAGAAGTCCATCGAAGGAGTTTCTTGCGATTCCCCAGTCGATGAATTCTCGAGCTGCGATGACCTCATGAAAAACAAAACTCTTCAAACCTGTATCTGGATTCTGGGAATCTTCGCCTTCTTTGGTAACCTGGTTGTCATAATATGGCGAATCATTGATAACGAGGAGAACAGAGTCCACTCGTTCTTACTGACAAATTTAGCATTTGCCGACATGTTCATGGGTGTCTACCTGTTGGCAATCGCCATCATGGACGCGAGGTGGCAAGGTGAATATTTCAAGCATGACCATGAGTGGAGATCTGGTTGGGGTTGTCGAATTATTGGAGTCTTATCGATGCTTTCCAGTGAGGTATCTGTACTAATCCTAACAATCATCACCATGGACAGATTTATTGCAATCGTCTTCCCGTTCAAATTCAAACGCCTGACCATCAGATCTGCCGTATTCACCTGCACAGGAGTGTGGATATTTGGAATAGTTATCTCAGTGATTCCAATCACCGGAATAAACTATTTTTACAATCAAAACGATGATTCCGGTTTTTACAGTCGCTCAGCAGTTTGCCTTCCTCTTCAACTGTCCGAAGGAACACCGGCCGGTTGGCAGTATTCCGCCTCCTTCTTCATTGGGATGAATTCTGTTTCTTTTACCTTTATCCTGGTTGCGTATATCTCAATGTTTTTGACGGTAAAGCGTGTAACCCACTCTGTTCGATCGACGAATTTAAACAGGGAATCCGCTATGGCCAAGAGACTTGTTTTCATAGTCATGACAGATTTTTGCTGTTGGATGCCCATAATAATCATCAGCATTTTGTCTCTGACAGGAAATTTCAATGACCCAGACAAAATTGCTTACGTGTGGATTGCAGTGTTTGTTCTTCCCCTCAACTCTTCCCTTAATCCAATCCTTTACACGTTTTCCACCGATAGAGCCAAACGTAGCTTTAGCCAGAAGGGGAAAAATGTCACTGGTTTCGTTATGAAGACCTGGAACAGACGAACGGAAGGTGGGTATTCCTGTTAAGGAATAGTTTGGTGATCATATTCTGAATGCTATTTTCATCTTAAAGATTCGAAGAAGCCGTAGAAATTATCTTATTCAGCTTTTTAAGCGTTCTCGTAACTCATCGTCTTCACTCTCAAGTAGCTGCCAGAAGAAAAGCCAAACATGATTAAAAAAACAAAACAAAACAAAAAACAAGCTAATGCGAACAAAAAAGTAAACAAAACCAATTGGAAGATTTTTGTAATCAATCCTGATCACATAAGGCCACACGGCACATCAAAGCTAACGTAATCAAATGGATTCAATAATTGTACACAAATTATTCTAAAACTAACAATATGCATGGTGTTGAGTCTTCCAGTCGCCTTCAAAAAACCCTCCTTTTCTTTTCCTTCTTGAAACGTACCTCTATTCATGACAAGTATCCTATTATTTTTACTTTTAAAGATCGAATGTCCTGTTCCTCGAACATCTCTGGAAAAACGTTGCTCTCCAAAGTCCTTTCCATTTCCAGCCCCCAGCCAAAAGCAAAGGTATTGAAAAAGCCGCAGCTGGAGGTTGTTGTCCTGCACGCTAATCTGAAGCTGATTGAAGAAGTAAATATCTTCAAAGATGATACTGCTGGAAAACAATCCATAGTAAGTATTTCCTTGTTAAACAGAATGGCGCTTTGTCAAGTTAAGAGTCTTAATCTTCAGTAGGCCCTAGTTCCACTCAAGCTATGTTTAGATCCCCCCCACTTTCGGAGAGGCCATTGCAAGAACCGATCTCATGCTGCATATTTTTCGCTAGTTGGCAAACACCCTCCGTGGGAGTTTAGCAACATGTACCTTAATCGAGGGAGAGCCCTCGGAATAAGGCTTACATGTCGAATATATTATTTTTTGCCTTCATACGTTACAGGATGCTCAAGAACTTTTCTCAAAAGGTGGAATCAACCTTGTTCTGTTTATTTATTTTTTTTACTACCAACTAATCTTGTGCAAGGATTTTGGTTATCTCACAAAAATTGGCGAAAAGCACCCCCTCTGTCACGTGCTTCAGATTAAGCATTGCCATGTATGACGTGTACAAACTAGTATGAGCACCACATTACCTTTCGCTCTTACAGGGTTATGTTACAGCTTGGTGTGAGGAAGGAGGTGTTCTAAACATGGTGTTGCTAAAGTACTTTCGAAAAGAAATGAAGGAGGACTGGAATCGGGAAGTGGGTGTCGTACAGAGCCTATCTTGTGACGAGCAGCTCCTATCCAATGTGTTACATTATCGATGGCACTGCAAAAGTAAGTGACCCTACTTTTTTCAATGCAACTACCGGTTTAGAATTGCCATTAATTTTTCGCATCATTTTTGGAATCCCAGATGATTTCACCGCTCTCTGTTCCATACAGATGATTTTTCCCTTTTGTTGGAAAATGAGGGGGGGGGGTGGGGGTCGACATTTGAACCCTTTTTAGGGAATTTAAAGGTGTAGTGCTGAACTTTTGAAGTTTTTGTTGTTGTTGTTGTTGTTGTTTCTTTTTGTAGCTAGCGACCTGAATATTGAGCAAGGCAAAACGAAGATCAATGATTTACAAGGAAACAGTTTGTAAGTTGTTGACGAACGAGAACTTTATTATCAAACATATTGAAATCTCCATAAATTTGATAACAAGTAATATAACAGATTTTGAACGATAAGTTTCTTTTTTTTTAAGCCTGATATGTTTCGACTTTGTGTCGAGCTCAACTCTGGAAGATTTTATTTGTGAGAAAGGAACTGTCATCGACTTCGAATCAATTTGTGCGGTAGCTTGTGACGTCCTAGGTGCAATAGAAGGACTACAGGAACTTGGAATACTTCATAACAACATCACAACAAGCAACATTCTGATAAGCCAGTGCCCTAGGGTAAGTCAAGTGGTAAAACCATTAACTATTTCTCAGTCATTCTCATTTTCCAAGTTAGGGAATAAATTTGAAAAACTGTACTAGCGTGTTAAGTGACCCGTAGGTCGCATATGTACATCTATGTTCTTAAATGTTTGCTACTGCAAAGTTTGTCTATCACCGAAAAGTTGACAATTATATAATCCTTTATTCAAGTGTTACTTTGCTTTGAAAGTCCTTGTAGTTTTACACAAACGTTTCACGAGCTTCTATGGAAATTTCGTGAGAACAGAGAACGTTTCACTCGCATTTTCACAATACTGTATGGCATATCTTTGATTGCTTAGATATCGACCCGAAATGGTCCAGTGGGGAAAAGCGTTTTTGGTTTGGACAAAGATTTTGAACAATCCAATTGAGCGTGCACTATACACTTAAACCGGAGATTCCTTGGTCGAATCTCTCCCTGATCAGTAAATGGGTTTCGTATTTCTGGATGGTCCCTTGTTCGACACGTAGACCAGCGCTGTAAATTGTCAACTGGTTTGGCTCCTCCTTGTTGAGGTTTATAATCAAGTTCCTTTTGATGTATTATACAAGTTTTTAGATATTTGAGCGCTTTTTTCATTACAGAGACACAAAGAAAACCACTGAGTCACCCACAATTCTGCCACCCTTATACGGTTTTTTTTATTGTTGTTTTGGGTTGGAGAGAAGTTATGTTTATTGCCTCTATGCATTTTCTTTTGAAGATTCCTCCAATCAAAGCAGTCTTGGGTGGATTCTCCCGTGCATCCAAGGTGAATGGAGAAAGCGCGTTCACAAACCAAGCTATTGATGAACAGATTTGTTTTGGCAGCCATGTTGAGCAGTTTGGACAGTTGTTGATCACACTACTAGGACACTGTCACGGCTCTAGTAAACAGTTCAAGGTAAACAAATGTTCCATTTACTTAAGTAAAATATTTCCCCTTGGATAGTGAAAAAGATACATAGTGACCTCGGTACATACATCTTCCTTTCTCCAATAGCTACATGAAATTATGAACCTGTGCGTTGAGGAAACACCAGAGAAGAGGCCTACGGCGTCTTGCCTCCGACAACTCTTGGAAGAAGTCTGGAGCACAAAGGGTGATTCATTTGTTTGATCTAACATACGGAGTAAAACACTTCACAAGTGTAAAATACATATATTGGTTGAGCTTTTAAAATAATCCAAAAATGTTTGTCCATCCCTGCAGTACGTAGGGTACAATCCATAAAGAAAAGCCATGTTTATCTTGTCAATAACGGAAGAATACACTACAACAAAGTGCATTAGCAATTATGCTTTGTAAGTAGTTAAACCTTGTGTAGAGTATATTGGTACGAGATGTATCACTGACATCTGTCAGTGAAAAAAAAAGGAAGTCTGAAAATACTCATTTGCTTAAAAGCCATAATGTAATTTGCCTAAGAGCCATATTTTATCCAATTACCGACTGTCTTTTAAAAGACTACAACGCATTCAGTTTGCGGCAGCTAGTTTTGTCTGCGGACAGTATGTAAATAGTATTGACACTATTCTCAAATTAGGCTGTTACCTATGGAAGAACATGGGCAACTGCACGTTTTGAAGGCCACGCACATAGCTAAATACTGCTATATGCTAAATACTTGAGAAAGTAAGGCATAACGAGAACTTGCGCTCATCCATTTCCATCACTTTAATCATTCTGTTGGCCTTTAACACTTTCCAGGATAGCGCGTCAGTTCTTTTCAACTCTTTACCAGCAAATGTTAAATCTTGTTGCAATTTTAAGTCTTTTAGCAGGCGAACGTTAGCTACTCTTGGAGAGCGCTGCCAGACCGGCGCGCAATAATCTTTTAGACTCAGTGTTTAGTTCAAATAAATACATATTACATGCCTTTGTAGATAATTATGTGATTTTATTTTACATTAAATTGTTCTATCAGGCGAAGAGCCATTTCGTATGGAGATCTTGGTTTTAACCATAATAATTGTTATTATTACTGTTATTGGCATTGCTCCGTAGCGTTACTTTTCATCGTTCTTGTGGAATCAGATTGGTCCATAAAAGTAGCTCTTGCACAGCTGATTCAGTTCAAAGAAACCACATTGCCTTCTACATTCCTCCAAGTGAATATAACACCTAAATGTATTCAACTTTTGATTATAACATAAATCTTCAAGTAGTGTAAAAGATTGCTGAAACTACGGTAACACTTCTTTATGACTCACAGAAATAAGGTGAACTGGACAGCACGTAATAATTTCTTATTTTGAGAGCAGAATAATTCCCTTAGACGTATTTACACCCCAGATCGTTACTTTCACGTGGCGTCTGTGTATTCTCAGGGCTTCTCCTGAATATTCCTTAACTTCAATACAGATGAACAAGACCCACAATGTCCAATTTTCAGCTGTTATAATGCTTCCATTGACGCAAAGTTAAAAAGATATTCAGCAAAAGCCTTAATGCCTTTAATGTCCACAATCATTCTTTAGATTTTGTTCACACGTCGAGAACAAAGGAATACATTCCTCGTGGTTGCTTGATTATGCCCTTGTTCTGCCCCTTTGATGTCACTCTGTAATCCAATTAAAATTTTTCTCCCTTTCCCCAGCGAATAAAACCGAACTTTATTTACATCAATTGCAGTGGTTTAACGGCAGATCCCCAAGTAAATAGCCAAAAAGGCAAATTTAACCACAAGGTGTAGCAGTTATGAGAAGCGTAATTAATCGAATGCACTACTCGGCTGTTATTGTTTCGGATGATGCTAATTATACTCCACGAGAAGGGATCCGGTACAAATTGCTTGCTTGTTTACAGTTATTGCTTTACAGTTTAATCGGAAACTCCTGGAAAAAAATATTTTTTAGGTAATTTCAACTCGTATGGCAACTATTTTGGCGTTCATAGCTGAATCAGTTTCTTTACTTGAAAAACATTTCAGTTAAGATGTGGAAGGAATTTTTGAGTTCATTGTGACTGTGGCATGAAATCCTTTTTTCTGATGGCTTTTTCAGTAAGTGCAGGAATACTTTAAAAGCTGTAAAATTCAATTTTTGTTCGTATGGAGAGCGTTCCTCGCATGCGCCATAAGCGAATGGTTGTCATGCAAACGGAGTCGATCGCAATATCATCACCTTTAGACAACCGTACCATGAAGCTAGGATCTTCACGACCGCCAACTCTTTCTAACTTGCATTTAAAAATAAACCATTTTCGACGATTTGCATAACATCGAAAAACTTTGCTGCATTGGGGTATTCTATTATGTTTAGATCGCTGCAGAATCATACAACCATCGCATTACTGCGTGGTTTATAATACCGGTAAACGGATAGAAGGTCAGAGGTTCATTTTAATACAATCTATACAAAAGCTGGACAGTGTATATGAAGTTCGTAAGTATTAATTCAGAGGTGAAACACCCTAGGCCTTCAAAGAGGATTGTCGATCCCCCTTATGTTTCAACTTCAACTATGATTAATTTGAGTCAAAATGAAAATAGTAAAACCAATGATGATAATGATAACGATAGTAGTAATGATAAAAATATGATAGTATTAATAGTGGTAAACTTGGTGTTGATATCTTAAAGGCACGAACATAAAATTAGTATCCTCGTGCGAATCGTTCCTTTTTCTCGATCTCCATAAAATATAGTAGTCGGATACGATTGTAAAACAATTTCAAAAAGAACCGATCTTGATGAGCGCCTATATTGTGAACCCAATGACTGAAAATGTCTCTTGAAAGGGTCCTTTCCTGTCATTTAATACAATAACGATGATCAGTTTGACCTCATTAAAATTAATCAAGTAAAAGTAAATATCGCTTTTCATGTTGTTAGTAAACACGGTTACCTTGGCGATTTTGTTAGCAGCCCGTGTGAAAAGTTATTAATAATAGTGTATACAGCATGTAGCAAAGACATTATATTTTCGAGGCGGGAGAAATTCTGGTAGTTCGATTGTATTTTCCTAGTGTAATTAAATACAGCAGGACCAATGCAGTTAGGCTATGAACCACTTCTGCTTAACAATTCTCACAAACTAGTTGCCAATAGTAAAGTCCGTAATCATGTTCAATTTGTAAGTAATGCCTCATGCAAACAGTTATCTGTCCTTTTCGATATTGTTAACTCGAAATTACATCTCTTGAAAATTATGCTGCTTGCAAAGTTCATTACCGGAGTAACCCCAAAAACTTTGAACATATCAATTATTCACTTCTACTTTTTCGTTTGACTTTATTTTCAAATCACGTCCCTTAGAATATATTCTCTCTTTCCATTCACATACACACACATATATTTTTTATTCACATAAAGATATTTCGTTTCTTGATAAATTAGACTTCTATCAAACATGAAAAACTTTTAGCTCTGGCAAAAAAATTAACCTCTGCAAATTAAATGAAAAATAAAACATTCGCACCCAGCCCAATACCATTAAGAAAGACAGGTGAGTCCTTTTCAGCCACACTTATCCTTGACTAATGCTGAGCATGTGCAAAAAGGTATTTGGATCAAAGCTCTAGGTACTAAACCGACCCTGCACTGAATTTCAGAATGAAACATTGAGGAGGATTGAATAGTAAAGAAAAATGTACTTCTAAGGTAACTATGGCTTTGCAGGAGTTTATAGAAAACACTTGGTTTACGCGATGAAAATATTGACAAAAAAGTCAGCATCTCCAAATAGGTTATATTGGCCTAGATTCATCGAATAGAATACGATCGCGCTCCCAAAGGGGACTTCAAAGTATAATGACCGTTTGCACGACCAGCTTAACTTCACAAATGACCGATTTCAGGACTCTTTGATTCATTAAACGGGGAACAGTATCATATGTCTCACCATTCCGAACGATTCGGAATTTGTTATTCTTTATCTTTGCCGTAAATTGGCCTTGCTTGGGCCAATCCGGAAAAGATATTTCAGAAATATGCCTCTCCTTAATGCACGGAACTTATGCGGTATTCATAAGGCAGTCGTGGGTTAATTATACTTAGTTTAGAAAATGGCTTTTCGGCGAACGATCTAGAATTAGAGCTGCACATAATGCTTGAACGAGCAATTGATCTCTAATAAGCGGAACCTGTTCCAGGTAAGCACTAACGGAAGCGATCCACATCTAGGTTTAGAGGCCAAAAGGTTGTGAAATCGAGCTTTTGTCGTCTAACAATTTATGCAAGCGAGCTTCATGTTTAACTAAGCTGAAACGATGCTCTTTTCGGATGTTGTTGTTGGTCACTCTGCTTTTTTCATGACTGAAACTTTGCTGTTTCTTGTAGAAGCGAAACGTTCTCACTACACTAAAACTTACCCTTTTTGTAACTTAAAAACCTGTATTTCATGGAAAATTCATGATTTTTTGCAGTAAAAGCATTTTTGAGAGAACTACAATATTGCTTTACCAATTTGCTACTTTAAGACAGAAAACACTGCTTTACGTTTTGCGGGAACACAACAACTGCTTCGTGTTGGTCTTATCCATTTTTTTTTTCTTTCTTTTTGGTTTTTTTTTTTTTCCAATTTTTTTTTTTCGGTGGGTATGCTTATTGTTTTTTTCGATTTTTGTTTTTTATTTATACTCGCCAAATACTGTTAACTTTCCAGTTTCTCGCTCGTCTACTTTTTGAAGTCTTACTGCCGGTCGTGTCGCCTTGTTGTTTAAATACCTAGTGCTTACAGAAGAGCTCCGTAGCAATATTTTTAGACGCTTTTTCATTTATATGGAACTACGTTAGCTCCTAAAGTAGGAGAACTCAGAAAAAGCATGGAATCGCCTTGAAAGGAAGGAGGTATCCCAGTACGGTTAAAGTAAAATATATTACAAGATGAAGAGCCTGTCAAATTTGGAATCATTCCCTACGATGAGCATGTTTTCTGCTAAAAAATTCTGCTAAATTGAGAAATTTGGGGGAAAATTGGCTTAAAAAAACCCACATGGATAAGAAAGAAGACGAAGAGAAGCGAAGAAGTTTTGAGTGGAAGAATTAAGTTTAAAAAAATCACGGTGGAACGCTTGAATTTATTATTTGAATATATATCTTATTTTTTATGAAAGGATACATTCAAATACTAAAATGTTATCAATCGATGCCTTCTGAGACTCCAATTGATGCTCGCAAATGTTACGTAAGGTACGATTCTCGCTTGTGCAAAAAGCAATTCAGGATATTTTTTCTTATGCAAATGCGCAAAAGATCAAACGTGACTAGTTTGTCACTTGAAAGAGCAGCTGCAAACATTCAAATTATTATCAGTCAAGCCGAATTGATTTTTATTTTTAATTTCACAATTCTGATGTATCCTTTGATGCGTCTTCAGGTGCTCTTAGCCCTCCAACTTAACTTTTAGTGCATGAAGCGTCAATCATTCGCCCCTCTTACAACTTATCCTAAAGATTGTAGTAGTCAATACCTAGTCAAGGGTCAGAAGACATCCTGGGAAAATCGATGGTGTTCCAGTTGTCGAAGCCATTAAGCACCCTATTTTAATTTTTTTCTTTACTTACAGCTTCATGACTCCAAAGTGCGTGATTATCCACCCACATTCAATTAAACAAAAGATACTGCGGTTAATTTCCATTAAGACTCTGACAGGCTGACTCTCAGCTCAGACCTCGCCCCTGCATATCAATCGTAGCATCTTATCTCTGTTTCTCCACTTCTCTGCCGACTCATATTTTTACTGCATTTTGCTTAGTTGGGCCATTGGGTCTCTTTAACCGGCACATTTATCGAAACTTTCTGCTTCCCAGACGTTATCGGAAATTGTTGGCCATTAATGCCATACAAGTGGTGAGAATACTTCATTGGGTTTAGACTTCAGAGAGTATAAAGTTTCCCTCTATTTCTCTTTCAGCAAGTGCATTAACTGCCCAGAAATGGAGCTATTTCATAGGTCGGAGTGCCTTCTTCGGCTTGCAATTGTCTTTCTTGTCGTAGAAGGCTGCGCTTCTCAATACCTTAGAGGTAAGATGACGTACAATGATTTTTCCCCCCGAAAATGATTCGGTTTTGAAATATTTTATGGTGAATTTCCTAATAATTCTTAGGTATCTATGTCCGTTTTTATTCATTTCTCTTTTTAAGTCCGTGTATCTGATGTTCGAACTTTCGCACGGACATAAAAAATTTGACATACACTTTGACCAATAGTATATTTCTCAAAATTAGCGTGAAAAAAAATATCCCCACCGTTTCTTTAAACGAGCAGGTTTATTTATTTTCAAGATAATTTGAACTTGGAGTCTTTTACTGTCAGCTTAAAGAAACAAGGGCTAAAGTTATTTAATTTTATCTATAGTATCGAGAGTTTCTATGCTTTTCTACTTCACAAATGTAATATGGAAAACAAACTTAATTTTCCTAGGTTGCTCTAATTGCCACTTCGACTTGATAGATTTGTAGAATTAATTTTTAGGTATTTTTGGAGATCTTCGACTACATAAATGCAGGAATATTTACAAAACAAGATAAGAAAATTTTCAAAATCATCAGATTTCTGCTAGACTTAATGTACATTTGAAATTTGTTCTCTTTTCACCAATTTGCAGTAAGTCATTTTGAGATTAGTTAGCTTGTGCAGCTGTCTTCTTTTCCGATTTTAACTTTAAACACCTGGCCATTCCATCTAACATCTCTTAACTCTAAGTCACCGAGCGACGGACACCCTAACACTCAATTAACCAGAAATAACCTTACACTGTACATTAACTTTCAGTCTCTATTTGGGTAAAAACTATTGTCTTCAGTTTCTCGAGGTTCATTCGACCCTCCTCCATTTCAACCAGCTTTTGGGGCAACAAGCTATTATGAAAACAAGACATACCGACATTTACAAATTTAAGAGGAAATTAAAAAGCCAATTTGTCCAAAAGTGACTGATTGGGATGTGCTGTGTAGGTGTGTTTCCTTTACGTAAAATCCAGAATTAGTTTCTACATCCTGGGTCTCTATTTTCATTCCAGGAAAATGTACCTTCGACGAGAATACGTTCTGTAGCTGGTATAACGAAAGATACACCGACCATTTTGATTGGTCTCTCCGCCAAGGAAGTTCTCCCAAAAGTCGAACAGGTAGATGGATAAATCCTTTCATATACTGTGATCGCATGAAGAATATGAATAAACATATATACATATATATTCCCGTTTTCAAAAGCGTTGCAATTTTAAAAAAAGTTACCCTAACCCAGGCCCTAAGAAATATCCAAAAAATTTTGTTTTCTCATCAGAAAGTGTCTCATTCCCGCAGCGGAGTGACTGATATCGATTAAGGGTGCGATATGATATATAGAAATCTGCGATAATAATCGGTCGAGACCACTGGAACGCAAGTCATTTTGGCTAACTCTGTGATCAAATGAACTATTTAAATGACTACTCTCCAACGTAATGTGGAAAACTCCCTCGAAATCCCCTTTGAATTAGAATATAAGTATTTACTTGCCGATGGGAAAATGTACCATTTTTTTTTCAAAGATACAGAAGCATATATCTACATCGAAACGTCATCTCCACGTATGTATAGTGAAAAAGCCAGGCTGAACAGTCCCTGGAAGACAGGACCCCAGAGGATGGAGTTTTTCTACTTTATGTATGGCAGTACAATCGAGACCCTGTCTGTGTATGTAAAAATTAACGGCAGCGAATATAGGGTATGGAGTCGCTATGGAAGCCAGTTATCAAGCGACTGGATCAAAGGCTGTGTGACTTTAAACTACCGAGGAACTTATCAGGTAAAAACTTCTTTTTCTTCTTAGTTGTTTTTTGTTGGTTTGTTTGTGTGTTTGTTTGTTTTTGTTTGTGGCTGCTTCTTTTTTGGGGGGGGAGGGGGTGGTTTCTTAAGATAAGTTATCTGTGTTATCTTAGTTGGCTTGCAAGAGCATTTTCGAACTGTATAAAGTATATCGCCAAATATAGTGATTCAAGTTCGAATGCAATATACTTTTTTTCCTCTGAATAAAACTAATTGCCATCTTCTTGACTTTCAAACTTGTTGATAAGCTTGAGACCTCCTCTTTCCGTAATAATCTCCCCCCCCCCCTCCTATTAATGAAACTATCGAGTAGTGTGGCAAAACCAGGCATCCAATAAGTGTTTGATGTCAATATTACAAGGCATGTATGGAAACGGAAAATTTTCTCCCGAAAAACATAGCTTTTGTTTTTATTATACGGAAGACTAATTACATTTTGATTATTTGCATATGTTTATTTTTCTCAGGTTATATTTGAAGGAGTAGCAGGTATATCGAATGCCTCAAACATTGCCGTTGATGACTTCAGCTTCAGCAAAAACCTAAGTTGCGTTTCCGATGGCAAAATCACACCTGAGGAAACATTTGAAGGTAAAGACCCAGTCTATCGCATGAATAATGTGTAACATTTACCGAAAAAAAGTGTCGAAAACAGCTACGAGTACTACAGGTTTTATTTTGTCTCCTTTGTGCAAAGAACGTGGTAATCCATGACAATCTGCAATAATTAACAGGCAATACAACATATGTTAAAGAAAGTTTTACCGGTAATATACTTTTGTAATGAGATTTTCTGTGCACAGATTAACAGTATAAAAGTTTTTCGAATCGAAGAATTGACAAGTAGAAAGACGATTCTTAAGTTCATTCAGGACTGCTTTAACTGTGTTTCAATTTGGTTACTCCAGTGAACTGCACCTTCAATGGAGGCTTTTGTGGGTGGCGTACCTTGTCGCTGTCACCGGATCAGGTCAGCTGGAAGAAAGCGGGCAACAAAACTGGACAGAGTGGAGATTTTGGTGGTAAGAAAAACCCTCGGAGGGAGCTATTTTCTTATTGAACTCAAAGAGATTTTGGAGCTGAACGGAGTTCACGAGTTAGCCAATTCCCACCCCCCCTCCCCCCCCCATTCAGTTAGTGCTCGAGATAAATTTTGAAAGGTGCAGGTGAACATCTTTTTAACTTGAACTCTGTGATAACACTTTCTTGACAATCGTTTACAATTTCACTCAAAGGAAACTTCATTTACACTTCTCGACCTTTCAAAGAAAATCAGTCCACCCATTTATTGAGTCCTCTTATGCTGGGACCAAAGTGTTTTCGCTTCTCATATCACATGTCTGGGTGGAATGTTGGAAGACTTGATATCTTGCTTCAAGTCCGGAGGCAGCAAGGGGATTACTTGATGTGGAAGAAAACAGGAGATCAGGGAAATAGGTGGATACAAGGTGGCATTGGTATCGGCTACACCGGCGAATTTCAGGTAGAAAATAAAAACCTGGAAGAAAATTGCCAGAAAAAAAGAGATTTAGTCCTGCACAGCCATAGAATTATTCTTTACCGGAATCATTAAACTTTCATTGTGGTACACACGAAGGAATCTATTTTTACTCCTTTGCAAGTCCATTGCAGATAAACAAATTTAATTGGTACTCATTTGTACCTATGGCTAACAAGAAATATCCTCAGAATAGTTCGTCATAGGAGTAATTGAGTCGACTAGACCTCGAACCATGGACAAAAAATTTTCACCCATGATAAATTTGGCGCTAAACTAAATTAAACCCTGCCTATATGTTTGCCGTTTCGACTGAAACAATGTCTATTGTTACAGATTGTGTTTAAAGCAACTCCTAGCAAAAATTACACAAGCCGTATAGCGTTGGATAGCTTCATATTAGCTGATGGACTGTGTGACGATGAGAATGAACTTGACAGCAGTCAACAAGGTTTTCAACTCGTATTTATCGTATATGATCATTACTGCTTACACATCTCAACTACATTAATTGTAGCTTCTGATATCTATGTGATGTTCTAAATGCAGATCACCGTTTTTAGGCCTTCTTCGTATTTGAAACCTAACCGTTACTTTTCTAGGTATCTTTCAGCATAATTTTTCTTGTTAGGCCGCTTTCCATGAGTATTTTTTTTCTTTTCAGACAACGCTCACAACATTGGTTATATCTTTATACCGCAGGAGACTGCAACTTTGACCAGAATTTTTGCTTTTGGAAGAATGATTTGAATTCCATTTTCAAATGGACTCTTCGAGGAGACAGAGCACCCAAGTATCAGACCGGACCCAGCGGTGATCATACTTCAGGTACGATTGATTCATTAACATTTTACTTATTGTTTTTTTTAGTTGAAGAATTAACCAATCTTCAGTTGTCAATTAGTGATACTTTGTTTGCCAGACCACCTAGGTATGGATTAGTTTTTTTGTAATTTTTAACAACAAAAATTAGACTAGGATGCCTTGTTTGTAGAGAATACATAATGGATAGAACGTATCATTAGTGGAAACTTATTGAAAGTGCATTTTTCAATCGCAACCCTTTAAGATGGCTTTAGTAGACAAAAGTGGAATTAAATGAGGAAAAATCAGATGAAACAAGGGGGAAAGTTATTTAAGAGTTGTCCAGGCTCATCGGTTACCTTCTAGGTTTGATTTTGATGTTTGGACTCATTTTGCATTATGATTTTATCATGATAATTATATATATATATATAATGATTATAATGATAATTATAATGATATTTTATTATTATAATAATTTGGAGTTGCTTGATTCAGGCGCGACTGTTTACTTTCCTTTCTATCTAGGCACTGGCTTGTACATTTATATTGATGCTTCAAGTCCTCGCCAGCCTGGAGACACCGCGAGGTTGACAAGTCCATGGATGCGGGGACCACAGTGTATGACCTTCTTCTACCATATGTTTGGTTCAAACATGGGTTGTGTTGTTATGTACATAAGAATCCAGGCTGCAGAGAAGTTACAACCAATATGGTTGCGGTCGAAGGATCAAGGAGACCGTTGGACACAAGGGAAATTAAACATTAAAAGCAACCTAACGTATCAGGTAACATGAATGTCTCGACATTTCATTCTAGCTCTCTGTTCTGTTGTCCTTTCCTGTATCGAGTTCGGCCAACCATAACAAAGTGGCAGGTTCATGAACCCGATTCCCCATATTATTTTAGTAAAGAAGCCGTGATGTCATATTCAGGTTGAATTAAGGAATAAAAGAGGCTGAGCACACGACAACCCAGCAGCTCATATTCAAAACTGATTCGCAAAAAAAGGCAGCTTATGTATCATTTGGTATTCAAAATGGTAAGTGCCTTTTTTTGCAACGTATTGTATCATCAGTCTCTATTTTGTGCCTTGCTCTAAAAGATAATCATTGATGGCATCAGAGGAGGTGGTGACTCAGGGGATGCAGCCCTGGACGACTTCACCTTTCAAAGAGGACCTTGCCGGCAAATAGGTACAAAAGAGAAATTATTCCTGAAAATAGACATTTATTTGTGTCATTATCAAATTTTGGTGTGTTCCATATACACTGAGTTCACATATAGATTTGGCCAAGCCTAAAAGCGGAGCTCTTGTTAGTTTATTTTCTAACCCTTCATTACTCTGAATAAACACTGAAATAAACTCCCCAGCGCTGGCTGTAGAAGATTTTCTTCAAGGACCAGTCGGGGGGATGGGGAGGGTGGGAAGAATTGACGAGGTCTGGAACCTGGGGAAGATGTTCTCACAACTTGCAAAGCGATCAACACGCATGCTAGTCAGCGGTATCTTCAAACAGCTTAGGACCTTAGTTGTTGTTCCTAATGTCTTGAGCAAATTTTCGAAGACAAGGAATGTTTGCTTCTCCAGATAAAGTGTACAGTTTCAGCATCAGTTGACATTTTATTCTATTGAGCGTGACTTATAATTTCGGTTTGGGAAATTGAGCCAAAATTGAAAGAAACGACGGTAAACTACTTCGCGTTAAATCAGTAAAACAATACGCCAGAATCGTATGGGCTTCTCTCATATCTTCTCTTGAAGTTGCCAGGTATGAGTGCTTGCCCCGCCGTTTTTCCCTTTCTTGAAACACTCTATGTTGAAGGAAACTTTATAATGAGTGTTAATTGTGACAGCAACGAAAACATCCGTGAAGCTATAATAACAGTTAGCTTTCCACGTAAACAACCCAAAAATGAAGCATGATATGAATAAATTGAATCTCACTCAGTTTAAATGTAGAATCCAAAATCTAATTAATTCACTGGTGTATAGGAAAAGGCTCAATGTGTTTTTCCTGCTTCTGTCATTCTAAATATCACAAATCAATCACTACACCACTTAAGTGTGATTTTTTTGATGATGTGTACTTTTGCGGCTTATGGATAATTTCTTGGTAATTTCTTGTATCTACCTTTTACCAGCGGACATCTGATAAGAATCAAGTCCACACTGCTAATTTGACACATTTGTAGGCAAACCCACCAATTGATTAAACTTTAATTGATCAAAAACATGAAGCCGGGGCAATAGAGGAAATTAGCTAGCACAATTCAATTTCCCTTCTAAATATTCTTTGTTGTTGTTGTTTTTTTTTATCAATTTTACAGTTTCCCTCATTTTATTGTCTTCTGTTCATTGGTTTGTCTGCTTTACTGACAATCTTAACTATTGTTGCCAACTATTGCGAAAAGCATATAGAATGTTTATAGTTATTAACCCTTTAATCCCTAAGAGTGACTAGCCTACAATTTCTCCTTTCAATATTACCTCTGAACCAAACATTAAGGTCATGAGAATTAAGGAAATGATAATCAGTCGAAGAAACTCTATTTGTTAAACAAATGCTCCTTGCCAGGATATTAGGAAATGTATAGAGAACAGTTTGGAGAATATGCATACTGATGTTAGGGTGTAAAGGGTTTAAGACATCATTTAATCAGTTTTATATGTATAGAGTATTGCTTGAATATATGATTGCGGTTAGTGCAAGTGCCTAGTTAACATCATTCTATGGTCTTCTACTCTTCCACCTTGGAGGATGCCTTGCGCACATAAAAAATTGAATTTCAGTGCCTTAAGTAGCTTTTTGGTTACAAAGATCGACAAGTAACAACAGCCACACCAAAACATATTTTAAAAGACACCTCTCCAATGGTAGGTACACACAACTGACATGTATGAATGAAGCATGTCAAGCATTAAGGTATGATGTCAATTTGCCTTTCATTACTCGCAAACAGCTTTGAAAACTTCTGTATTTCAGCTTTCAAAGAAAAGCATTTCCCATGAAAATTAAAACATTAAAGACATAAGCTACCGGTAACAGGTTTTTCCGTTGCAAGTGTTTAATAACATTAGATTTTCATCACATTTTTTGTTACGTTTGAAAGCATAAGAATATTTTAATCATCCAAATATAATGAAATCCTCCATTTTAGTCCTTTAAGTCCCACCAGTGACCTAGACAGAATTTCTCCTTACATTATCAATATGATATCAAGTAAACAAGTAATTTTTCGCCGAGTGTAATGAGAATAGAGAAAAATATAATTTAGGGGATTATTGTTTCATCCAATTCCAAATTCTCCAAACTAACGTCTCACACAGCACTATTACATCAACGATTGCTTGAAGGATGTTCCAACTTCTTTTAACAGTTTTATTCATTTGTAAGGAGACATAACTGCAAATATTTTTTTGATTTCCGCTTGAAATTTGTACAAAATTATCACCCGTAATAACAGCGTCATGTGGGGGGGCGACTCGCAGATGTGTAACTTAACTAGCCTCCCAATGTTAGACCAATCTGACACACCCTCAGTCGAAACAAATGATCCTTCCTGTTGAGACACTTTCTCCTGCTTGCCAAACACACAATAAACGCACATTACCGAGTAATTAGAGATGGAGCACCGCATACATTCATTGTTTAAAAGCCATTGGTGATTCAGCAGCTTTCTTTCTATGTTGCAAATGCATCTGGCTGCAAACTGGAACCGTTGGCAATCTGGCCATGCCTCTTGAAGCAACTTAATTCTTATGTTTTCATTCTTCAATTCATCATCACTTAGCGCTCCAATGTCTGAAATGATGACAAGTTAAACACTCCATGTGGACGAGACAAAGCGATACGCATTAGGTTAATTACTTTACCTTCGCTAAATAAAGAATATTGTATTATATTGAAGCGAGTGGTGTGTTTGCTTCCTCGTTCTCAACTTGGCCTACATGAGGAACTGTCGCAGTTTGCCCAGCGTCCGCCGAATCGCCCTGGGTATCCGAATTTCTCGCTCCAACAGGAAGGAAAAAAAAATCTGTAATGTTACGGTTGTTGGACGCCATATTCTCTTATGTTTTTCGTTTGCAATGGCCTATGAATACGGTGAGTTACCGCAGCCTTATCGAACACACAAGTTCAATTCCAAACATTTTTTCAGACGTGGTTTTCTGCAATCATTTTAAAGTGGCAATCAGAAACCAATCAATTTTTCGCTATCATTATTGCTTTTGGGCTTTTAAAAAATCTTTCTGCAAAGTAAAATTGATTCGTTTGGTGGACAGGCCTTGTAGAACAAATAACTAAAAACGTTTACCCGATAAAAAATACTGCGAAAGCATTGCTTCGCATATTATATAACGCAATGAAAACTTTTGACAAAAACCGCAACCACTGATGCATGCGTTACATTCAAATGTAATCAAATATAGAAGTAGACGTAGGAAAGAAACCCGGAAAGAAAGTTGGGGACACGAGCACTGAAATAATCTCCACGAGTAGGTTTTTTTTCTTTTTTTGGCGATTTTCTTTCCTTGCGCGTTTTCTTAACAGTAACCTAAAAAAATAGTTTTATGAAATTGAGAATTAAGTTTTAAGCTCATTGAAGTTAAGATGACTTCATGATTCAGATTTTAGTCAAAGAAATGTGTAATATCTCTTTATAAGGATGAAAAAGGAATGCTGTTTATGAGTTTTAAAATAGTAAATGCCAAAAAAATTAAAAAGATTAAATATAACAAAAAAAAAAAACTAAAATATGGTGTATATATTCAATGAGATTTTAATCATCAACTGACACACAGAGATATATAACAGGCTTTGTAAAAGAAAACTAGAGCATAAAATTGAAGATTCAGGAGAGGCATATGACATTAACTAGCATACTTATGTTCTCACCTGAATCAAACGAGGATTGGGAAAGAAATGTTTGAATTTTTCCGGGCCTTAGCGTCAGAGAAAGCTCAGATAACACGACTTACCTCCTCTTCTTTCTCGCATCTTTTGTGGTTCGCTTCTCTTTGTTGATGAGCTCTTTTCAGTCTGTTTTCTGGAGCTCTTTGTATTTCCTTCTCAAGTTGCTCTTCGCTAGATATTCTCCTTTTATTTATTCCTTTTCTTGTTCTCTTTCTCGTTCCTCTCGCCGTATTCTGCCTATTTTAGCGTTCCTTCGAACTTTCTTAAGCGTTTTTTTCGACTCTCTTCATGCCTTTACTCCTTGCTTTCTTTGGCCGCTCTGTCTCTTTCTTTCCAGCCTATATCCGCTCAAAACCCTTTCTCCACGAACTTAAATTATAACAATTTCCTCCGGTTGACAATGCTATAGCTTTATCGGTATTGTTGCTTTGCAAGTTGATTAAAAATTACGAGATACTGAGAATTATTGTTTAACTACAACCTCACCAGTTTGATTTCCCGCTCAAAACGCGTGTTGCAAATTATTTGCTTATGCGGCTTCGCTTCTACTAGCCCACGTGAAGCCCTCGTGTAATGCCTAACCGTGTGCCCGCGGTACGCTGCACGAAAGCTCGGCACTCGAGTCTGCGTACTTCATTGTCATCTGCCGGTGTCTCCTGGCGCACACTAATGGGTTATTCTAGTTACGCACGCAATCGCGCCTGCGCATTACCTTTTCCTTCGCCCTTCCATTACGTAATGGCTAAGATAGTGCACGCAATGCAGTTGGCCACGCATGCTAAAAGTGGTACCTTGTACGGTCGGTCATACGGTCGCAAGTTCAAATTTTTTCGGCTTGATGGGTTACTACCAAGAGCTCCGCCATAGCTTTAAATTTTTTTTTATACAAAGATGAATCACACGACGTTTATAACATCCCTAGTCTTATTGGGACCTCCTATTACGTTCTGCAGAGAGGGTATATTTGTATCTTCGATGACAAACCTTTACCACATGATGATTTCAATCTGACTGTTAACCTATTTCAAGAATAGTGACCCTTACTCTTATTCTTCAAACGAATTTTAAAGTTTTTTTGAATATCCATAAGAAATAACGATAACGTCCGTCAAAATTACAGAGGCTCAAGATGATTACTCTGCCAATGTCAGATGAGTATGAGTGGTTGAACTACAAACCTCTACGTTGATAATGATGATACCTATCTAACGATCTGTTTTGCTTTTATCTTTCATTTAAGATGAAACTACGTATTACGTTTCGTCGTATATGGGTAAAGATTTTAAAATATCCTCTGGACCTCCTGAACACAGTCTCTACTCCGAAGAATTCCGTTTTACTCTCAAACATCCAAGAGGACTTGTAACAGAAACCTCGTATTTTATCTACTCTGAAGCATCCAGGAGACACGGTTTCGTTGGGGAAAAACTAGATTTGTCTGACCATGGTAACTATCCCTTGGACGTGGTTGTCCTTAGTGACAACGGACCGTCTCAAAAATGTAGGACGATTTATTTCATCAACAGGGATAACATGGGACCAATGATAAGCCTGGACGATTACAGCGCCGTGGATTGTTGCAAAGGAAAAATTAAATTCTCTCTTTGTGCTTTCAATGTTACTCAACCAGGTAGGAAAATTAACCGTGCGTGTAGCATGAAAATAGATACTAGGGGTAGAGCTGAGTAACGTCTGCGCATGAGTTAAGCTTTGGCGCGGAAACCTGATTTTGAGTCGTTTGCATGTTTGGTTTTCCTGCTCTTGCTTCGAGGTGTTTTTTAACCTAGTCGTTTTATTTTTTCAGAACAACCTCCAAAAAATTGTTCACCCCTTAACATTTTCGAAAAAACAATTTCTCCTTTAAAAAAAAACCGGAGATTGGAAAATGCATTCAACGCGACAAAATGCCTCGGTTTTAAATGCCAGCTCCTTCTTTTCCCGCAAATTTCGCTGAATTTTTTTAATTTTCGCCCGCGTTATTGACCGCTCTGCTGATACTGGGCACTCTTTGGCATTAATTTGCGTCCCTTTAAGGTAAGTCAAGGATTTGCAGGGCTTTCACTCGGATGGTTCCATTCACTTGGCTTATCAAAAAAAGAAATAATGATAATAATAGGAAAGTAACTAAGAAAGAAAGAAATAAAAAAAAATACACAAAAGTTTATAACATTTTTAATTTTCTCATGTTCTGAAAATGGTAAAAGTTCAAGGTATTATTGAGGCAACAATTTAATATTTTATAATTTAATAAAATAATAAATGTCGTCTAACAACGTTTACAGCTTAGAGATTGTCAGATAAATGAATATTTGGCCGCGAAGCGAATCTTCGAAAGAAATATTTGAAGAATATCTCACAGCCAAGGATATGGCTTTTATATTAGCGGATAGAGGTCAATTTATTTTATAACCCTCCTTTTATATTTCAAACTGTTTTAAAGACACTGGTGAAAAGGCCAGTGTTGATCGAATTGTCGATAAATGTTTGCGACTAGGTTTTTAATATCACCATCATCGACTCTACAAAACAAAATTGCTCTTCTTCCGTATGGAGTAATGCACATGAACAGGTGAAACTTTTGAGTCAACGCAAAACGGCGGTTATTACGCGATAGCTGTCCGGTGATTTTGCACCACGTGACGTAACATGGCCGATAAAACCGCGCAGAACTAATGGTGGGTGATAATGGTTGATATGTCAAAAAATAAATTTCTAACCCAACTCTGTATTACTATGTATATCTATCAGTAAAATTACTGCTTGAATTCTCTCGCCTCCAAGCGTTGTAAGCAACTGGGAAATTGTTTCGACCCGTTGATGCTACCTTCATTTTAACAAAAAGCACAGACCCAAAGAAATAATAGCTGGTAAAGTAGATGAGCAACCTTGAAAGAGGGTTTGGTTCATTTGCAGATAATCGTTTGACTTCTGGATGTCGGCCTGGTTGGTACGGAGTAGGAAAATCTTGTTTCATGTTTTATTTTGAATCACCTCGGGAGTGGCGCCTGGCGCGAACTTTGTGCCACGAACAAAATAGCGAAATGGCCACTGCCAAAAGCGTTGATGTACTGGAAGTCCTTGCCAATCAGAGGAAACATCTACAATCCCAAGATCTCGATCTTTTTCTTGGGCTAAAGAGCAAGTTACGCTGGAGTTGGGTAGACGGCGAAAAGGTGTCAGATTCGCAAAAAGCTCTGTGGAGGCCTACCGAACCTAGTGGTGATGGTTACTGTGGATCTCTCCTGAGTTTTGTTAGTTGGGATTCAACTTGGCGTGGGTATGGATGGGGCTTGAATGACGACCCCTGCACCGGTCCCAGGAGATATATTTGTGAGGAGCCACTAGGTACGTTTCTCAACAACTTATCATGATATTTTCTAATGGTTAAATTTACTTGAGTTGTACCTGAATTGAGGATATTTTCAAAGACAAAAACAGCCATACAGATTAAACCTTCAACATAACCCCACTGCGTTTCCTTTAAACTTTTTTTTAAAGCTTTAGATATAATTGGTTCTGTTTCAAGTCAAGTTGTTATATTGACGTTGCCGGTAAGCTTTGCTCAGACATTGTCTCACGACAAATCCAATTGATGAACTCAAGCGATTACTCCGCAGTTTATCTTGTTTCAGATGTGTTTAATTGAGCTTTAAGGGTGTTAAATTATGTCGTTTATCGCAGTATTTAGAGTGTGTCCGAGTAATTTTTTTTTCTTCTGGTTCAAGATGTTCCCCTCCCTGTAGCTCTCTTCTTCATGGGTGGTATTAACAAAAGTGTGGACCTAAGCCCTGGTGGAGCTAGCAATGCTGTGTACAGTGACATCACCTTGGCACCGGGTCCTTTTGGAAATCCAAATGGTTCCTTGTTTTTAGGAACTAGCAATAGCCATATGGAATTGGAAAATCGCGGAGAAATTGATACAAGGTTTTCTATAAGTGTATTTGCTTGGGTGCATCTCAGTAATTCTAGCACTGGTCAAATAATAGATTACGGTTGCTCGATGACGGTCTTCCATTCAACGCTCGGAGTTGAAGCACTTTTTAAGGAACGGGACAGTTCTAACAGTTATCTCCTGCATAAGAGGGGCGTTCTAAAAGCAAACTCTTGGAATTTCATCGGCGTTACGTATGACTACTTCAGCGGTATTGCAACTATGTGGGTTAACGAGAACATCGTAATGCGAAAACTTTTGTTTGCTAAAATGGAGTTAGCGACTCATGGGAATATTATTGTTGGAGCCTCCAAAAATAGAAAAATGCAATTCCGTGGCAGGATTTCTTGCTTGCAGTTTTATGAACAAGCATTATCTGAGGATCAAATCATGAAGGTTAAAATACGATGTAATAAAACTGGTAAGTGGGTTTAATTTACTTGTCAGTCACAATGCCCGCAGACCTGTAGAAAATAAAGTTAAAATCGAAAAGCGCAGCAGCGTAAGATTCTCAATAGAAATAAATGATAAGACAACAATGTATCTCGCTTATAACATCGGTAAACCTCATCTAAGAACTTTTTTAGCCGTGACATTATTTTATAAGGTTCATCCGTAATTTTTGTTTCGATAATTCCATTCTTTTTTCAACGCATGGAAGTATCTGCACCTTCAGTGGAATACAGAAGTGTCGGATGCTACGCAGACAAGCCTCATCGAGCAATTCCAACACTTGAAGGAGTAGACCCTATCGCTGCCGAGAACTTCCGCGTGCGTACGAGATCGATTGAAAAGTGCGCCCTTGCAGCTCGAAAAAGAGGATTCACTATGTTTGCTGTACAATATGGCGGGGAGTGCATGACCAGTGCAACGGCAGAACAAACTTTTAATAGATATGGCGAGAGTAATCAATGCAATGCAAATGGAAAAGGAGGATCATGGGCAAACAATGTTTACATCATTCGAGGTTTGTAATGATACCATATTTTACATTGAAATGGGAGTCAATGATGTAACGGTAAAATTCCATGAGTTCGTTTGCGTAATATATATTTTAGTGGCTGGAACTTACACTTTTACTGGCTTGGAATTTGTGAGTCATAAAACACGGTAGTTATTAATTTTCGGAAAACAACTTCTCCTGAAATGATTATAGAATTTATGGTTTATCAAATTTCATTTCAAAAGTACAGTCTAGCCTGAGCAGTGATCGTTTGTTTTTGCTTTTGTTATGTTTTTATTTTTCTTGAGTAGTTGAATAGAAACTCTTCAGTCATTTTCCATTTGTTCGAACATTTTGGGTGTATTGGATATGCAGCTGGATTTTTCCCCTATGATCGATTACTAGTTAGTTGTAGCTCATGTTTGTCATAGAGTGCACGTTTAGAAATGTCTCTTTTTAACGGTTTTGCGTGATAGTTAAATTGCTTAAACTTTAAATAGATTATATTGATGTTGGATGCTACGAGGATCGCCACTCGCGTGCAATTGCATCACTCGAACGAAAAGATCCGCTATTGACAGGATGGCACAAAATACGCAAGAACTCTATCGAAAAATGCGCTATAGTGGCTCGCAAAAGGGGCTTCCGCATGTTTTCAGTTCAGTATGGTGGGGAGTGTTACGGCAGTGCAACAGCAGAAAAGACTTTTGATAGATATGGCAAGAGCGATAAATGCGAAGGTGATGGAAAAGGAGGAACTTGGGCGAATCGTGTCTATGCTTTTCAAGGTTTGTCACTGAATTTATTTACTTATTTTCATTCAATATCTTAGTTGAGATATAATCAAGTAATTTGACGTTTCATGTCAAGACTGATACCACTTAATCTTTGGTTCCCTGTTTGACGCTTAAATCTTCGCTGGGATCTCTAATGTTTTTACAAAAGGGTTGAAGATATCATTGAATGATAATAGTACAATTACTCTTACTTTATTAGCTTTAGGTTGCCGTTGATATTTGAATTAACAAAAAAGGCAAAACGAAGAAACAAAGCGAATCATGTAATTTTATTTTTTCTCGTAGCGTCTACTTCTTGGTGCAGTCCCAGCTTTTTTCCATTTCATGGAGGTTGCTTTTCCTTAGATACCTACACCAGAGTAAACTGGAAGCAAGCCTTGGAAAGGTGCAATTTTAAAGGAGGTACCCTGGCAAAGATTTCTAGGGAAGGGTTGAGACGTGCTCTCTCTGTTGTTTTAGAAGGATTCAGATCCCAGCGACCGAGTCTTTATAACTATTTCATTGGTATGAGGGGCCACTATGATGACTGGATGTGGTTTGATGGCACTTCTTTGAATGAATCGTTGTGGGTGTCAGGATATCCAACGAGGGACGTTGACAATCTAGGCTGTGCTTATCTTTCGGCTGGTTCATCCAAAATAAAGAATGGTGTCTGCAAGTCACATAGATACCCTTTGTGCCAGAAACGATCGGGTAAATTGCATTATGCTTAGCAGGTATAAGCAGATCTAGGAGACGGGCGTTCTCTGGTAAAGTCTAAAACCTTCTGAGAAACACGAAAAAAACAGTGTCATAATCAATAACGGGAAATTAAAGGAAAACAACTTTTCAACACTCTCTTTTGGTATATTTAAATTTCTTTTTCGGGCAATGACATCAGAGTTTTCAAAGGTTTTAGACCTAAAACTGAACGCTTGCGTTCTAATCAATGTTTTGAATGGATAATACCTTTTTATCATGTCAAGATAATGTTCAACCATGTTTTCCCTTCTGTTCAGATGGGTGCAGTTTGCTTTACTTTCACAGCACACTGCTTTATTTCTGTCTCGCGCAGATATCTCAGCTTTAAAAGGACTTAAACTGAAAGCTGAAAGCTTTCGTTGTAACACATGTTTTCAATATAGAACGCCTTTTTAAACCATTTTCC
Organism: Pocillopora verrucosa; assembly: GCF_036669915.1. NCBI lineage: Eukaryota > Metazoa > Cnidaria > Anthozoa > Scleractinia > Pocilloporidae > Pocillopora > Pocillopora verrucosa. The sequence continues at coordinate 26,899,349 of NC_089315.1, read as the reverse complement.
TCTTCTATTTGAATAGTTTCAATTAAATTGAGCCATTGTTGAATTCAGGCTTAAGAAGGTTCTTGTTGTTATTTTTACTATTTCATAGAGTACGTTGTACCATTTTGTTTGGGTTTGGTTTCCTCTTTCGACGCATTCTTTTTTCCTCGTTATGACTACTTCCCCTTTTTCCCCTCTTCTACTAATTTCAAGTGTTCCAAAAATGTTAAGGTAAAATTCAAACACGTTGTCCACGTAGCAAATTTCAATTATTATTCGTGATATGATACATTAAGTTTAACTATTTACAAAGCTTTTTACTCTGCTTAAGCTAAATATGATTCAAACATCTTCCAAACTGTTCCAGATGTTCTTTAATTGTTTTTTGTCATGCAGAAGCTTCTTTGTCAATTCGAAGTCAAACCACTTGTTCCAGTGTTTTGCTGCCGTATGAGTCCTCTCTAGCCATTGATAAATCATATACAACCTGCTTTCGTTCGGGAAGGGTAAGAAATTGTCATTACAAATGGAAAATTCTACTGTAGATGCACTGGATTTCCTTTCATACAATAAGAGGCCAAACATTAAATGTGTATGTAACGATTGGGTAAACTAATTGTGATACTTATTTCAGTGTCTTGCTGTTAGGTATGTTGCTTGCTTGCTTTCCGTAAAGTTTTAACATAACACTTATTTCATTTCTTCATTTATTTAGGAGTCGAACCCTTGGTGGCAAGTTGACCTTGATAAACATTTGTACGTAATCTCTGTGGTAATCACCGATAAAGTTGATTGCTGCCCACGGGATAACGGAATGATCAACGTAAGAGTATTAAACAGTCCACACGACACAGACTCAACCTGCTCCAAATCGATGGAATATGATGGAGTAACCCAGCAATTTAAATTTTACTGCTCACCACCAGCGCTAGGAAATTACCTGAAAATAACGTTGACGGGCAATAACGTCACTCTTGTCCTGTGCCAAGTTGTCGTGGAAACTATTGGTAAGTTTTTGGTAGTTTCCTTTTAATATAAAAACTCCTTCAGTTGTTGGAGCCTTTAAGTACCTAGAGGGTCACGTAACTAAGGCCGCGTTACCGAAGCCTTTCAGGAACCTTTGTCTACTCCGGCGGTCATCGACTCGATGCATTTGGGTCGAGAAATTCATCAGAATTAGTGCAAAGCTATGCCAAATTCTTATCCCATCCTTTAACAAATCTTTACGAGCATAGGAAGAAAAGCCCATGTTTTTTTTTCAGTTTTCATACCCATGCGCGGTCTTATATGCCTTCCCCTCCCCTCTTACCGGAAGTAGCAGTTAACACGTTGCAATGTGTCTATTCCCAATAGAGTCGCTTACGGAGGCAAAGGGAGTGCTTCGTGAGACATGGTATAGAATAAAAAACTACGAAGCTAGGAGCAAATCAACCATGCGCGAACATCCACTCATTCAAGGTCCGCCTGGAAGCCGGATAGTTTTGCCAGATTTTGATGCTCCTATCGATTTGGAAGACAGATACGCGCAAAGATTGACAGCTTACTTGCAGGTAAACATCAAATATTCCTATTTGAAGTGGAGTTCTTCCTGCTCATTTAAACCTTGCTTCGTCTTTATTTGGAGAAAATGAAAAATTAGTCGTTATTTGTTAGTCTCACCCAATCGGTTTTCATTTTCAAGTTCCTAAGACAAACTATAATCGCCTACTCACCATTTTAGGTTCCTCAGAGCGGTAGCTACGTCTTTTACGCTGCATGTGACGATTCATGCGAGTTGTGGAAGTATAATGTCATAGAATTTGGATTTGCAAAAGATAACGCCGAATCAGACGAGAGTGCAAAGAACCGAAGTCCAATCATATCTGTTAAAAAAGTCATCAGATATCTTCAATGGGACAGGTAGGCGATTCATTCGAAGGATAAAAGGCCAATTCTCTTGAATTTTAAGACAACCAGATTTATGCTTAAATTTTTCGTAACCTGTCGTTTGAAGGTACGAAGAGCAATCATCGCAGCCTATCTTCCTTGAAAAATGCCGTATTTATCGTATGGAGGCGTATGGAAAAGATTTAGAGAACAATGACCATATATCAGTGGGCATGCGTAGGCCGAATGGAGATTTTGAAAGGCCCATTCTTGGGAAAGGACTATTCTGGACAAAACCAGGTATTTCGATTTGGTTTTTTTTTGTTTGTAATTTGTTTTTGTTTTTGTTTGTTTTGTTTCAATTTTTTTTGTATTTCATTTTGTTTTCGATTATTGTATATATATATATATATATATATTTTTACTTTTTGCATTTTTGTAGAGTTTTTGTTTGTTCCGTTTTTTTCTTTATCGAAGAGGCTTCGGAACGTCATCACTTTTCTTGAAAAATAACTTGTGTCTAGAAAAATATGTAGGGGAAGGATAATGCAGACAGCTAGAAACTAAAAAAGCTTGTTTGCAAGTGAACGGTTACCAGCGGGGAAAGAAAGTCTAGATAAGAAAGGACTTGCTATAGTTGGCGTGTGCACTCTACTCTTTTTCTCCGAAGAAGACTGATTTCATGAACTTCATTTCATTAACTTAGAGTATTTGCTGAATTCAAACCGTGGTTTAAATCTTAAAAAATAGTGGATCAGCGTCAGCTAGGATAATTCAAGGAAAAGCTTAAATTCTTGAATCTTAAACAGGGACTCGAAAATTGGCGGTTACACTCAACGATCTTGGAACGCCGATAACTGCTATCGTTGGGTCAAATCTACACATTTCAGGTTGGTATTGACATAAGAAGTTTAACACGTCAAACTTTCTTATTTCATTTGACAGAGAATTGGTGTAAAATATCACTTGAAGGCTTACATCGTCAAATTTAAATTCGAAATGCTAATTTTTTTTAAAACCCACAGGTGCCTACAGCTTCTGTTGTCAGGGCATATATTGCCCTGATTGTCCACTGCAACTGAACCTCTCAACCCTAAGACAAAATGTAACAATAAACTCAGCGGTAAACATGTCTTGTTTAAATACACCATTCGAGACTTTTTTTGACACAGACAGACAGCCGGGAAATTATACAGTGAAGGTAAGTCCATTTTAGGATTACCTATCACCAGAATATAGACAGTTTAATAGCCATTATGTGATTATGGACAATTTGCTCTTGCTTTTATGCCGCTATTGCACCAAGAACTAAAACGAACGCTTAATAACCTTAGAATCAAATTTCTTCTCCTTTTTCAATTTTTCCCTTTTTTAATTTTCCCTAAAATTTTCTTAAAAGAAGTTGATAACCTTGAAAAACTTCAAAATGTTCATAATGCGAGACTCAAATTTCGCATCAGATCAGCTATTCATTTGTGGACCATTCAAGAAAAATTCTTGAAGAGAGAGTGCTGGGAAATGTTTATCTCAAAGGTAACTGCGTTTTATGAGTTTGACGATTTATTATTCTTACACTCTTTTACACCAGTTAAGTATTACGTAGATGGGTCAGCTTGTATGAGATTCAGAAGACTTCACAATAAATACGAACTGAATTCAAACTTGAAAAGAGTTGGTGTAAAACGATTATCTATAGACTTTCTGTCTTTTTACGAACAAAACCAAATTTTGGCAAATTTTGGCGATCAATCAACCAAATGAATGGGTTGTAAATTAGTTTGCTGGGCCGTGAAGTTGAAATGGAGATAACTCAGAATATCATTGAGATTCCTTTCAAAACCAGGAACAGCAAAAAAGTGTATATATACGAGGCAAAAGCACTTTCATGAAAACCATATTTTCTTGGATTTATCCGCTGATTCTTGTCTCCGTTTTTGGTTAACATCCCTAAGAGAAAAAGCAAGTTAGCAAACAAGTATAATAACTGCTTAAATGATGATTTAAACTCTCGCAGCTGCTGTAGTATTAAAAGAATGCCATTTCGAGTCTGGAAATTGTGCAGGCTGGACTAACCTTGAAAGCCAGGAAAAGTGGAAGTTTTCCCCAGGTAGGAAGAAGGATGTTTCTGCCTCCCTAGTTTTTGTAAAGAAAATGTGCGTTGTAAAGATCTCTTCGTCTTAATCTTTTTTACAACTGTCCCGGTCAATCTCCATACTTATGGAAAGGATTGACCTAAAGTAGGTTGGTCCTTTTCTATATAAATTTATTATTACTGACTCAATATTACATGTCTCAGGTCATTTTGCCCACATCGGGAGATCTTCCAGGGGACGGCTTAAAAGTCCTTTGTTATCATGGAAACCAGCTAATGTGATAGTTAGTTTGTGCTTACGGTTTAAATACCTCATGCCAACTAAATCAAAGTCATACTTAAAAGTTCTGCTTTGGGAAGCAATAGAAGAAAGGGAGATATTAGTTTGGCAGCTGCTTGGATACCACGGTTCAGGATGGTCAGTTGCTCAGGTGGTTTTGCCAAGCTCTGTGGCTATTCAAGTAAGTGAAGCTTCCAATTCACTTGAGGGAAATCTCTTTTTACTTGCATTTGTTGGTGAGGTTTATATCTATGCATGTGTTAGCCTTAATCGTCGTTTTATTTAGTGGTTGATAACATCATGTTCATGTTTTGTGACAGGTTATATTTGAGGGAGAAGGCTTTGTTGATGACCCAGTGAATGTGGCAATTGATGACATCAGCGTAACGACTGAGAACTGTATTTTACTACCTTACTTTGCGAAGCCAGGTGACTTTTTCTTTCCGCTCTCCCTTTTCGTCTCTATACTTATGAATAAGGAGCTTACCGATCATTTGAATTTTCCAAAATTATTGGTAGGCTGGTTATGACAATAGTTACCAAAGCAAACATGTAAGGTTCACGATTTTAGATACAGCTATTTCAATTTACGTTGTCGGATCAAAGCCTCAAGCCTACAAGACAAGACCGAAGGGGAATATGGGATCTTAATGAATAATTATCAGCAAAATTAACAATGGCTCGTCCATACAGCGAAGATCTCCGATAGCGAGCCATTTGGATGAAAGAAATGTTGGGGTTTCAAGTGGATGAGGTTGCAGCTGCTTTATGGATGTCACCAAGAACTATCGAACGTTATGTTTCAAAAGTTTTAAATTCTGGAGACGTCAAAGCAAGAATTATTGGAAGACCAGCAAACAGTGTGGTAATGCATCAGCACGTGGAATTTTTGATTATGGAGGCAGTGCTTGAAAGCCTAAAATTAATTCTAATCTACCCATACCGCCTTTCGGTCTTGTCCCGTACCCTTGAAGCTTTGATCCGAGAACGTAAATTGAAATAGCTGTATATGAAAATTCATATATTTGCACTGCGGTGGAGAGATGAAATTAGGAGATCCTCGCAACTAAGAACACTACTGAAACAAGTAGTTGTAAATAGGACCTGAAAAAAATTCAGGCCCGTACGGGATTTGAACCCATGACCTATGCGATACCGGTGCAGCGCTCTACCAATTGAGCTAACAAGCCAACTGGGAGCTGGGAGCTTTTCAGGTCCTATTTACAACTACTCGTTTCAGTAGTGTTCTAAGCTGCGAGGATCTCTTAATTTCATCTCTCCGCCGCAGTGCAAATATATGAATTTTCGTACATCTAAAATCATCATTCACTTGGATGTTTATTTGGACCCAATTCATTTACCAGCTCCCAGTTGGCTTGTTGGCTCAATTGGTAAAGCGCTGCACCGGTATCGCAGAGGTCATTGGTTCAAATCCCGTACGGGCCTGAATTTTTTTCAGGTGCTATTTACAACTACCCGTTTCAGCAGTGTTCTTAGCTGCGAGGATCTCCTAATTTCATGCAAGGTTCAGTTCCGACCATTTTTTAAGTCATTAGTGTTGGATAATAATGCATTGTTTGTCAGATTCTCTCATAGAAGTGTAACAAAGTTTCCGCCATTAGTTCTTTCTCTCTATGGCTTTTCACTTTTAAAGACAGGAAAATGAAATAGAAACTTATTTTGCCGAGTTTTTTTAGGCTTTCAATGTGGCGAAAAAGAGTTTCATTGTTACAATGGGGAATGTGTCAAAAACGATTTAACATGTGATGGTGATCTCGCGTGTAAAGATGAATCGGACGAGGAGAACTGTGGCTGTCCCTCCAATAAGTTTGCTTGCCAGGATGGAAAATGTATTCCTGCTGCAGCTGTGTGCGACGGTAGCAACGATTGCTCAGACGGAGATGATGAAAATAATTGTCGTAAGTTCATGACTGCACAATGATAAGGACATCACGGTAGTTTTCTCTTAGCTTTTATGGTCATCTCAGGCTAAAGAGTGATTTTTTTTCTGATCGGTTTAGCTAAGAAAGTCGTTAAGTCTGGCCAGCGATGATAAATGTTTTTCTTTAGTCTGTTTTTCCGCAGTATTTGTATTCGCATCACTTAATTCAAAGATTTGCTTTTCAGGTGTTCCATGTCCCTTAAAATTTCATTGTCTTGATGGATCGTGCATTTCCTGGTCTGATACCTGTAGGGAAATACCGTTCTGTGGGGACGGGACTAACACACCGTCTGTATGTGGTAAGTAGGACATAGCGGCCTAATGTATACCTAGTTCTAATTCAGCGTAATTCGTGTTAATTCACAAAAACTCTCCACCATTCCTTTTCGTGACCTATAACTCATGAAACCAATCATTATGATATCGAAAATATCCTGCTATACTCTAGAAATTGCAATTTAAGAAACAGTGCTTTTCCCTCAAAATGTCTGCATTTCAGGGTCGGGAGACTGCCTTCTCAGTGATTTATCGTGTTTATCAGTCACGTCGGAAGATCTCTTGCAGTGTAAATCATCTTTCAGAGGTAACATTTATGTCAAATTACTGAGATGCTACTATACCTTAAAAGACCACTCTTTTTCCGGTCAATTATCTTTGTCTTCATCCTCTCCTGCCTCTATGTTTACAATACGGTGTCAGAGCGTCTGGTTCATTTGAGGACTGATTTGGTAGGCTTGTTTGATAAAAAAAAGGGTTCAGATGAAACAAACGTAGTTAATTTTGATACTCGCGAATTACTAATTATAATTACGAAGACTAAGATACCCACAGTAATTCCACTCTATGAAAAAAATACCAGGTCATTTGCAGTCTTCATTATGGAAAATTGGAACAGTCAGTCTCAATGGTGAAATATCTCTGGTTCATTTGACACGTTGCAAATAATCGTACCAAAATGCCGTTGTTGTTCGTGAACAATAACCTCGTGTACCCTTGCAATTCAATATTGGAAAGCGACTCCGTATGCATGGAGGGAATGAATATCCAAAGCATTGTTATCCTTTCGGGTTTCGGTAACTAGCTAATTTTTCCATTCAAACAGGCCATTGCAGTTTCGACGATGATTTTTGCACATTGAAATATGACTGGAATGCCACGTTCCAGTGGACTAAAACGTCAGGAAAGACACCAACGGAAAATACTGGTCCAACATATGATCACACCACGTTTAGTAAGGATGGTAAGGAGTGCCTTCAGGACTTACACTTCTTGAGATCATTTTTTCTCCCCTCGTTCAAACTATTTTTTACAAAAATGTCGAGTTGGAAATCCCAGTGAAATATAAAGTTATGAAATACACCAAGCAATGATTGTAATCTATCCAAGAACTATTTGGAGGACATACTCGACTAAATAAGGAAAGAATCCTGAAAATTTCGTCTATTTATTGGCAGAACGATTTCTACCCGTCACTCTGATTTATTAAGCTTCTGATTTTGTTTTCTTGTTTTTGATTTTACGTTTCTAATTAGTCTTTTCTTAAGGATTTATAGTTTCATAGATGCAATATTTGTAACTCCGTCATTGCAAAAAATGTAGTTATGAAAACAATTTTGCAATGTTACCAAGGCAAATTAGTTGATTAAAATTTTCTAGGGTCAGCCTCCTCGAAGTTCTATAATAACATTATAACTCTGAAAAAAGCAGAATTTGCTATTAATGTTTTCGTCTTCCTACTATTTTTTTTTTGCATAGCCTAAACTTTAAAAGAAACATAAGCATATATAGTTCTTATTCTATAACAGGGTCGTATATCTACATCGAAGCCTCTCCACAAATACCTGGAGACGCAGCAAGGCTGTTTAGTGACTGGATGGAACCCAATGAAGTAGTTTGTATTCAGTTTTGGTATCACATGCACGGGTCAGACATTGGTAATCTGAGCATCTACTTAAAAACTAACCAGTCAGAAACAGTTTTTTGGACACTTTCGGGAAATCAGGGGGACCAGTGGAAGTTCGGACAAACAGCTTTAAACAGTCGAGATGCCTATAAGGTACGTCTCCCTGTATTTATCGTTACCGAGTACTTACGACTGCAAACTTTAAGTTTTGTTTATCGACATCTATAGTTCATGAAATCAAATGTATGAAGGTACTTTTGAGGTACATAACTATCGTTATCGCTGTTATCACTACTCATATCGTTAATGCTATGGTCATCCTTTTTTCCATCGTCATTATTGTTTTTCACAAGTTTATCATTGAAGGAACAGTTGGCTATGGAAGCAGCGGTGATATAGCTCTGGATGATCTGACATTGCTTGATGGTAACTGTAAGACAATTATTACACAGAGTAAGTGATCTTCTGCAAAGTAAGATGTCTAGAAGCTAGTGGTTATTTATGATTTTTGTTTTCTTTTTGTTGTTGCTGTAGGAAGAGTGAATTAGAAATATTGCAAATTGATGTTTCTCATGATCCGTAATTGTAAATTTATATGTTGCTAGATAATTCCTTGCAACAAACAATCTTTCGACTAAAAATTACGACTCAAGTTTTTCCGTTAACTTGTTGGAAATTTCGTTGTACCAGCGCAATAGAAAGGCCAAACGCAAAGAGAGAGTTGCAGGAGATAAACATACGCCTTGGTTATAGCACAGTGAATATAAATGATTTACAGGGCAGTTTTTTTTCTTGGTTGGCATGTAACGATAATGAGGTCTTACGACCTCTTTGCACTTTTAGAGAGTTTGGACTGTGACTTCAAAGGAGACACATGCGACTGGGAGGCTCAAGGAAGGTGGACCCTTTCAAAAGGTGTGCCATGATTTACCGTGGAGCACTCTTTATTTGGGAGTCGATTTGAACGGTTATTGCATGTCTTTAACAATTTCCGGACTCTGATAATTATTCTCTATAATTATCTCTTATCAGATGGTTCCTCTATTTTTCTTCGCCCTGAAGCATACGCGGTGCGTCATTCTCTATTTTCGCCACCGAACATAAATACCAACGAATGGAAGTGTTTTCATCTTTGGTATTTCATCGGAGGCAACTACGGTTATGAAGGGTCGATAACAGTGCTATTAAATATGTTAAAATCAAACCTAACGAGTTTACTTTTCTTCGCGGACAAGGCCACATCTGAGGCAACATACACACAAACACCGTTACCACAAAATTTCACAGATGCTCAGGTATTTACAAAATACAGTCGTGTTGTAGCCGTAGATCTTTCATAAGCTTTACAAGTTTCTTATGAATTAGATTTATTTTAGATGAATTTGATATTGAATTGGAGAAGCTTTTAGCTTAAAACTAATGTTTCACACTCAAGTGGTGCTAGTCTGCTATTGACAATGACATCATCTCATATCATTCCGTAGATCGAAATAGTGGGAACGAATGAATTGAAACTTCTGGCTATCAGACAAGTATCCTTTTCCAAAGATTCTTGTGAGCATATTCCTAGGCCAAGAAATGGTAAGTCTCCATCACGATTGATGGCGTCTATTCACGCGCATATTGTTCCGATTGTTGCGTTTCGAATAACGACTATGTAGCTCTAAATGTCAATAACAACGAAGGTTTCCTAATTGTTTGGCTCACCCCCTCTGTACCACTTTATTGAAAGTATATCATGACTATTATCTTTATAAAGACACTAACAGCTATAAACAGAGCTTAAAGGATAACCACTTTCGTATAAAAAGACTCAAATATTCAATGTCGAATAATACAATATCAATTTACACGGCGTATAAGTTATTGAATTTGCATTAATAGAGTCGAAAGACATAATTGCTAAATACGCCCTGGAAGGGCCTGCTTGAAACCGATTTTTTTCGTATTTTATCATCATGTGATCTTTAGATTTGCATCAGCATAAACCTCTTGGAATGGAAAACAATGAAATCCTCGATAAGAAGATCACCTCATCTTCACAAGTTGATGGGGTTCATGCCGCCATCCAAGGAAGACTTCACTTCCAAGCAACCCCAGGCAAAGCAGGGTCTTGGTCGGCTGGTTCAGAGGACTTAACACCATGGCTTCAAGTTGATCTGAATATTCGGAACACAAGAGTTACTGGCGTTGCGACGCAAGGGAGAAACGGACCCTTCGCTCAGTGGGTTACGGAATATAAGCTCCAGTATAGCAATGATGGGGTAAGCTTCAAATACTACAGGGAACCCGGAAAAACCTCAGAAAAGGTATGTACGAGATTTAATAAGACGTTCATCACAAATGGATGTCCAGGAAAATTCAAAATCTTTGCAGTATGTAAAATTCTGAGCATTGACGAAGCTGGTTTAAAGAGGCGAGAAAGACCGCTGTTGATATAAGGTTCGGTTGTCAGATGGAGAACATGCAATTCATTTGTCAAATGTGTGTTTCTTGGGAACAGTTCCACACGCTCGCGAAAAGTAGATGATGTCTTTCTTCATGACCAAGCGCTTATTTGCACACATGATTTTTTTACATCAATTATCCTCACATGACAATTCCCAAATAAGGCCATTTATCTAACGAACATTATCCCGTAAGAATTTTGTACATGAACAAGGCTTAGCACAGATAAGTCATATCTTTCCGAGCGCTTGTTAAGGGGCTAAAATGTGTGTTGATTAGCATCGTAGAACTAATTTTTGGTATTTACAACACAAAATTAACATAATGCGATCTTTTGTCGATACAGCACTTTGCTGGAAACGCTGACCAGGATGCTGTTGTTTTTCATGAACTTAATCCACCAATCAGAGCACGTTACATCCGCTTTCGACCTGTGGCTTGGAACAAAGCAGCTTCAATGAGAGTTGAACTGTATCAGGGTGTGGAAGGCAAGTCAATTACTTATAGACGTTTAGTTCTTCTATCTTTTCTTTTCTGCGAAAACGCTTGGAATAAGATAAAATATTTGGTATCACTTCGCAAAAAAAATGCAAACTAGTGTCAGTGTCTTTTTGTGTGTACAAATTATAGACACCGTTGGCTAGAATAATGATGTATGTATTTCCAAGGGAGCTTTCATAATAATCGCTGTCTAGAAGAATGTTATTTACAAGTCTATGGAAATGTTTTAATTCTCATAAAGATAGCTGTTTTCAAGACCATCGCGCACAGATATGAGATCTCGGTTTGTTAGCTTGAACAGTGCTTGAAGTCAATAACTTACCCCAAAAGTTGGTAATTCATTAATAAGGATTGACAATGATCAGTAACATCGATGAGGTATTTTTCCTTACAATGATCTGCTTCATTACCGTTAGAGTGTAATAAAGCTCTGGGAATGGAAAACAGCGAAATCTCGAGTGGACAAATTCTTGCCTCTTCACAATGGGATGGATATTCCGCTGCAAGCCAGGGAAGATTATTCTTTCAAGCGACAGAGAGGAAACAGGGAGGATGGTCAGCTGGCAAAAAGAATGCAAAGCAATGGTTTCAAGTTGATCTGGGAGGTCAGTATGTTAAAGTCACAGGTGTAGCAACACAAGGCAGGCAAGACCACGATGAGTGGGTAACCAGTTACAAACTGCGGTACGGGAATGACGGAGAGAGCTTCCAGAGCTTCAAGGAAGAAAGGGATCTCGAGGACAAAGTGAGTATAAAAATAGCCAATTAAATGTTTATCATGCAGATATGTTTTAGCAAAAAAATAATCAATGTCATGAAATTGTTAATTTCAACTTCTGATAATGTTATCATCCATCTTAGAGGTCAAGCGTTAAAACTCTCTAAGCTAATCAGTTAAGAGGCAATCGATAACCAGTTTGTCAGAAAAATCCCCGGTCAGTTAATATCGCCGGTGCTCATCGTCTTTTGTTTTTCTCATTAATGAGTTGAAAAGTTAGACGAGTCTAATATTTTGATATTCTATGAAGTCTTATTCACCAGTTCTCGTGTCGGGACCTTCTTAGCCGCGCACTTGTTACCACATCCTATGCGGATATCCCATATCTACTGAAGTTATCTGCGTTTTAAAGAAGCCCTCTATTGTAACTAATCAACAAGTCTTATTTTACATTCGTCTTATATAGGAATTTACTGGAAATGTGGACCGTGACAGCATTGTTCGTTATGAACTTTACCCAGCCATCAAAACCCGTTACATCCGCCTTCAACCTCTTTCTTGGCATAACTGGATATCTATGAGGATGGAATTGTATGGCTGTTCAGAAGGTAGTCGAAGTATCAGCTTCTAAGTGAAAAGGAGTTTCATTTTTCTACGATATCTTTACCCGATACAGGTCCACTACCTTAAAAAAAAGGTTCTAACCCTATTGCATACAGTTGCATACTCTTTCCTTTTTCTTTTCAAATTTATTTGTTATATGACTGAGGACACCTACGAGGGAAGAATTGTTTAGAGGGTATTTAAACTTGGAAGATATCATAAGCCAGTATAACTCAAGAAAGTTTCGGTATAGATTGTGATTTGGGATATTCATTTACCTGATTCGATTTCAATGAAACAAACAGAATGTCAAACGGATCTTGGCTTAAGAAAGAGAACTATTCCTGATGCACAGTTAAGTGCTTCATCGCAGCTGGATCATAACCATGCCGCATCTCAAGGAAGACTGGACTATGAGGGTGAAAGGTGGAGATCGTCAGCCTGGTCATCGCGCAGCATCGATAAAAGTCAATGGCTCCAAATTGATCTTCGAAGTATCTACATCAAAGTAACCCGAGTGGCGACGCAGGGTCGAACCGGCTGGGACAAGTACTGGCAGTGGGTAACACATTACATGCTGCAGTTCAGTGATGACGGAGAAAGCTTTATTTTCTTCAAGGAACAAGGGAAATCAACGGCAAAGGTAATACAATTTTTTTACGGAAATGTTAGCGGCGTGTTCTGTTACAATGATAGATATTTAGACAAGCAAATTGCTGTTCTCTCAATTTAGGATTTTAGTGGCAACAGCGACAGCAATACCGTTTTTCATAATGACTTAAACCCACCGATCAGAGCTCGTTACATCCGCTTTATCCCACAAGCTTGGTATGGCTATATATCGATGAGGGTGGAGCTCTATGGATGTCTGGAATATAATAATAAAGGTGAGGAATGCAGGTTGGACTTAAAATAGGAACATCTCTTTATGAAAACAGCGAACGAAAATTATTCGACGAGTCCTGTAAATGTATCAATAGCACAGTGCAGCTTCTCATCACAAAGTAGTTTTATGTAGACAACGTCAAGTGTCAGCTCTATTTCTTCTTTAGTTATTCATATAAAAGCTCACTTATTGACTGAATGGCTAACTGACTAATAAACTGACGGATCAACAGACTAGTTACCCGACAGAGTAGCTGATTGACTAGCGGACAGTGTCAGTACGACAAGTTATAACATAGGGTTTGAGCTAATTTTGGGCTTGGTTAACACATAATCCTACTTTATCAGTGAATTCTGCCGGCACATTGGATTTGTTAGGTCTTACCTCGGATATTCTGGCCTTGACTGCCTTTCTCCAAGATACGAGTTACGGCTTGACCGAACTTGCCTGATACGCCGCCCACGAGTACCACCTGACGCAGTTAGGTATAGTAGCTATTCTTGCAAATAAAATGTTTGACATGGTCTTTACTCGCATTTACTCCATATAGTTTCCATGAATGTATCCAAATGTCGACAAGCCCTTGGTATGCAAGACGGTATGATATCAGATGGACAAATCAGTGCCTCTTCGGAATATAGTATCGAACATGCTGCAATCCTAGCTAGGCTACACCATGCACCAATAACCGCAGACAAGGCTGGGTCTTGGTCAGCAGGGAGAAATGATTTAAATCAATGGTTGCAAGTGGATCTAGGAAGTCAGTACACGAGAGTAATGCGAGTCGCAACGCAAGGAAGGCATGATGATAGCAACTGGGTGACAAGGTATAAGCTACAGTATGGCAATGACGGAGAAAAATTTCATTACTATAGGGGATCCGGAGAAATTTCAGTCAAGGTAATGTAATTAATGGATCTACTGTACTCACTGGTATTTCATTCTTCAATCCTTAACTTTCAGCCTTAATTCCGATCTAGAGACCCAAAACTTTAATACTTTTAAGGTACGAGAACAAATTCCATAGGTCATAACTCTCGATTTGTTTAATATTTTTCATTAAATAATAATGGTCCTTTCCCCATGGATATCACAATAACTTATCTAACCGTATGTTAAATGCAAAATAATATGTCTAAAAAATACGAATTCAGAACATACCACTTTTATAATTAATGATTATTTCCGTTCGAAAGAATCAAAAGTCGCGAGAGGAAGAAGAAGGTGGGTCACTTGCCTTCAGAAACTGCAAACTTCTCGCAGAATGCTTCAAATGAGAGATATAAATTTATTTAAGCAATTGCAACGATGAACACTGATAAACCATTAACGGTTCCTATACTTTTTTTAACCTAGGATTTTATTGGAAACTCTGATCGAGACACTGTCGTTTTTAATGAACTAAACCCGCCAATCTATGCACGTTTTATCCGCTTTCGACCACAACATTGGTTTGGCCACATAGCTATGAGGGTAGAGGTCTATGGATGTCAAGGTGAGGAAGTATTAATGTTCTGAATAATGAAAAAAATGCAAAAAACATACGACTTTACGCATTATTTTCATAATCTTTCAACTTTTATTTAGTCCCCTATATTGTTCTTTAATTCCTCCTACCACACCTCCTGCAGTGCACTAGCATTTTTTGCATGTGCTCGATTGCTGTCAATGTTTGTAACTCCGGGTCAGGATTGCCTCACCAGTTGTGATTTAACAACAATCTGTGCTTGTTTGTTGTTGTTGTTGCTTTTTAGTCTGTTTTTGATTGTTTGTTTGGTTTTTTTTTACCATGGAATTTGAGGATAAATGTTAGTACCAAGAATTTTCATAGATTTCTTGAAACCCTCAGAATGTACGAAACCTCTCGGCGTGGGTAGTGGTGCAATATTTGAAAGGCAAATGAGTTCTTCCTCCCAACTGGACGATGCTCATGCCGCTGTGCAAGGAAGACTCAACTCCAGGCCAACTGAGGACAAAGGAGGATCCTGGTCCGCTGCTTCGAACAACCGCAACCAATGGCTTGAGATTGATCTGGTCAGTCAGAACATCAATGTGACCCGTGTAGCCACTCAAGGAAGACATGATTCCAGTCAGTGGGTGACGAAGTACAAGCTGCAGTACAGTAAAGATGGTGTAAACTTCCAATATTACAAAGAGCCAATGGAAACTGCGCATAAGGTGGCACTTATTTGTTCACAGACAAGTTTACTTCAGTTTCCTTTTCAAATTCCCTTTAATCGTCTTTATTTGCCAAACACCGAATTTCCGTCGCATTAGTGTATTTTTTCGCTTTTAACCTGTAGTTATGATGCCCTACAGTCAATGCTAAGTTTCGTAACACCTTAGCATACTGATTACAAAGATGAATTGTCTATTAGATAGGTAGAAAGAAACAAGTTACACTTTGTTATAAGGAAAGAGGTGAGACTACTTCACATTTAATATATGGACAGTGGTTTAGCGTGGTGTGTACTCTCATCGACGACGATATTCGTCATCCCAGGGGTCAAAATGCTGATTGTCGATGCTTGACTGTTGATTTGTTTTCTTACCACATATCGACGTCAAACAAAACGATTCTTTCAGTGCGTGACCATTGCGTGACACTTTGACACGAGCTTCTGTAATGCTGAGCTCTGTACTCTTATCGACAACGGCAAATTGGCTGATGAGATTGCGATGTTACTGCTAATTGTGGTAAAATTAGGATTCCACGTGAGTTCGGTAACAAAGTAGTACGCTTTTTTCTTAAAAATGTATACTTTAACCCTAAATATCACGATTATCGAGATTATCAAGAGTACAATTTTTAGCTGAGACGGCACTCCATACTATTTTCAATCTGTAGATTTTTGATGGAAACGTTGAGCAACACGCCGTTGTTTATAATGAACTTGTCCCGCCTATCAAAGCACGTTTCATCCGTTTTTGGCCCGTTGACTGGTATGGTCATATATCAATGAGAGTAGAACTTTATGGATGTCAAGGTAATTTATGATGTGTTTCCTTCCTAAAGACTCTCATTCAATTTATCAAGCGACCAAATAATCGAATTCAGACTTGTTAGGTTTGGTTCAGGATGTCTATGATACCTCCACCTATAGCAAAGGGTGCGAAGTAAATCCGAGATTGTCTTTTTGCCGAGTAAGTCTTGATATCGAGGCATTGCAAGGAAGCATATGTATTTTGGTACTTGCTTGGTAGTATAAGGATATAGCATCTCAAAGTGTCTTTTCCACCCTTTAGATGACCGTCCCTGTGACACATCAGTAGACTGGTGTGGATGGAAAAACGAACGTGGCTGGAAAAGTATCAAACATAAAGATCTTGATCAGGTCTATCAGAATGAAGGTGGCGGTGGTAAAGGTTCGTGATTACTTCTTCAGAAGCTTTATAAGAATTAGATGTCTTTTGTTTTGATAACAAAATATTTTAGTATTTGTAAAAGACATCGAAAAAGAGATAACGATAGCGCTACATTATGTATTATTTTGCTTCCGCTATGCTTTTTCCGTCCAAGGTTTTAGTGACAACAACAACTTCGAGGTCCTTCTCCCTGACAGCGAATATGGTTACATATCATTATCTGATGTGATACTGGATCAATGCTGTTTTACCATTTGCTTCTGGTTGAAAACCGCTAGCAGCGGCTTCTATATAGAATACAATAATGCAGGATCGGCCAAAGAGAACAAGACTCTAGTTTTTGGAATCTATTGTGGAAACAACACATTTTCCCTTCAAAGCGGGAGCAAGAGAAGGTATCAAAGTGGAATCAGTGCAGGGTTGCTTCTTGTCTTACATTTGATTCACAACCATTGCAATTACCCTAACAGAGATGAAGCCTGAAAATTATAACTCGTTGGCAAGTTAACTGCCTAGAACCGCAGAACCTCGTTCTCTCTGTTTCTTCATTCAAAGCTTATGAAATGGTGTCAGTCAGTATTGAGTGTGATATGCTATCTGTAATTACCATTTACCGAATGTTGCAAAAAAAAAAATGAAGAGAAATTATAAATAAGCAAAAGCTAAACATTTTCCACTCAACTAAAAATTTTCATTTGAATCAAACAAAACTTAAAACATAATCAAATAAGTCTTCAAACAAATCGAATAGGGAAGAAATGGGGAGTTTTCTTTGGGTGAATATGAACAGTGTCCTTCCATCTTCCTGCACAGCGAGCAGTCAATGGACGTTATGGACTCCACCTGGCACCACGTTTGTGTCTCCTGGGATGGGAGAGTTGGGCTACTTGCAGTTTTCAAGGATGGTCATATAAATTTCAAGTTAAATGACTTTATGGGGCCCCTACTTCAGAAGCCGAATGAAGGTAAGTAGAAGACATATTCTATTTTTCTTCGGGGCTATGGGTGAGGGACCTTTGGTGCAATCTTTTTTTTTTTTCCGGATATGAACGGGTTCAACGAGGGAATTAATGCTGGATGATATTTAATTTTAGTTGACAAATTCAGCCGAAAGGCTTAGTTTGAGTTAGGTTTGATAATGGCAATCATTTTGCGAAGTTAACTTATTGTTTGCGGTTAAAACATGAGAGGCCCATGATAAAAGAGGAGCTATTAAATCAAATAACTCAGTCACTTTCACCCTTTGCTCCTATCGACCCGTGAACAACATGCTTTGCATCTTTTGATCCGCTTAAACGAATTTACCCAGAGAAAAATGTGTTTTAATTTGCAAATACAGGAATCGTGACGATTGGTTTTAGGAATATAAATGGAACTGCTTCTACTGTTCTTGGTAAACTGAGTGGCTTCAATATTTGGAGTACCTTGGTCACAACAGAGGAGATACTGCGCATGTCATACGGATGTGGCACGGAAGCTGGCAATGCGATGTCCTGGGGAAAAGTTAGAAATGGGCTGATTGGGGAAGTGGAGATGAAATCACGTCCAACTTGCAACGATGGAAAACGTAAGGCATACTTTAATAACTTCATCATTGTCATCGTTGTAAGCCAAACACTAAGATCACTTTTGTTGTTGTTTTGGTTTTGGTTTTAATAATAATCTCTTTATAAACGTGTTTCATTCCATCAATATAAAAGGATAGTTTGATACAAGAGCCATCTTCATGTCTGTTGCTTAATTTTATGATTTGTCTTTTCTTATTTTGTTTTCCTTGTGGTTATTGACATTATTTCCCTTTCCGTTCTTTATTCTCTTTAATGGTGATATCTCCTCGAAGGTAAATCACTAGTGTCAACCAGTAGTCGAACAAAAATCATCTCTATTCAGTTAGTCTAGTTCTCTGTCATGACCTATTCAAACTAATGACGACAAGGAGTTCTTTTAAGACAGGATTGCCTCAATCTTCGGCTGGCAGGAGGTGATTCTGGGCTCTAATGAAATTGCAGCATGATCAGCGCAGAATACTACAAGTCTCTAATATGTTGTGGGTCAAAAGTTTTTCATCAGCGTTGCTTTGGTCTTTTAAATGAAATTTGAAGGAATGCGCGATCCTTTTTATCACATGCGTGTATCATTTGCCACACTCAAAATTTATAATCAGGATCACAAACATTGTGATTGTATGACCAACAGGTGCCAGGCTTGTGGTAGATACCGTCGATTTGGAGCCAAATGGGACCGCAGTTCTTGTGAGCCAGACATACAATAGATCAAGTGACGGGAAAAGCAGATGCTTGAGGTTTCGCTATATGCTGCGGGGATCTGGAGATAAAACGTTGACAATTTTCCAGAAAACAGGAATTTATCGTGAAATACCCATCTGGACTTGGAAAGGCGACTCTGGCTGGGACTGGATTTATGGTGAAGTTCCGCTGACCTCTACTACGAAGTTTAAGGTAATATCAAAACTGCGGAACTTACTTTAATTTACCATGGCTACCACAGAGCCTTTTGGTGTCCTCGCACTACCATGATCAATGCAAACCATTAATTTACTCTGGTCATTTAATGGTATTACTGTGAAGGTGAAAAACGTCTTCCACAATACCTAAAGGTAAATTAACAAACTTCTTTTTCCTTTTTTTAGATTTTGATCAAAGCTCAAAAAAGTAGGGAGAAAGACTTGATTGCTTTAACAGGGATATATGTCAAAGAGGGACTCGATTGCAAACTTAGGCCGCTGTCGGCAAAACAAGGTAACTCGTTTACATGTACCCTGCCTTGCATTATTACCTTATGTTATATGATCTTTTTATAGTAGCTGATAAAATTGGCTTAAAATTTCAACGGAGGAAAGACTGCATTACTTTTAGCCCGCTTTCCAAGGATCTTTTCTTTATAATTCCATCGGAACTAGGTTGACCATTCGTTTGTGCATATATCATCTTCCTATATATTTCTATTCACAGCTTGTAATGAGGATTTAACTGATCCATCAGGATATCTCTTTTCACCGGCCTATTCCGGTGATGTTCTTGATGATATCGCCTGCACGTGGTACATTACCGTTCCACGCAATAACAATATTCGCTTGGAATTCCGAGAGTTCCGTCTTCCAGACCATCCCACATGTAAGGGCTGTGATCTTCAAATTTTCGATGGAAGTGAAACGTCTGCTCCTGCGATAGGTCGATTCTGTGGATATATGTATCCTCCTATTTTCATTTCTTCATCAAATAATCTCAGGATTGTTCTGCGTTGTGCTGCCAATCCCTACACAGCAAGATTCAAGATTTTGTATAACTCCACGGCTGGTATGAAACGCTACATCTCTTTGACTTTTTATTGCAACCAAGCATTTTTTTTGACCTTCCACTTTCAGAGCTCTTATGAAAAATGAGATAAAGTAATGGCATGCACATGTCACGTCATAACTTCATGTTATTGTTTACTTTTCAATTCTTTAGCTCACAAGAGTTTAGAGTCGTCCTGCTCACTACAACAAGGTATACAAAGAATCTTCAGCTAATTTCCGTTCCCTTTTTTCTCCCTTTGAATTTGTACCTACGTTTTGTGAGACTGTATGAATTATTATCTCATATACCTCACGGTCGCTAATAACTCCTATTTAAGTCAAGTTTTGTTAGCTGTATAAAAATTAATGAAAAGGAGCTAACTACTTTAGTCTTTCTTCAGCCTTTTGTTCCAAAACTAAAAGTATTTCGGTGCTTCTGTTTTACTTCAACTTGCAAATGATGATCTTAACTTACTCGCCTATCAATCAATGCCAATGACCTGCGTCTTACAATGCGTCCCAGAATGCCCAGCAAGCTGCAAATGTGAAGAGTTTGGTGGACAAGAAGATAAGAAGATACTGGTGACCGGAGAAGACTTACTTAATGTACCGAATCACCTTCCAACAAACGTTGGAGCAGTGTATGTGATATTTGGGGTCCTTTTTATATTTAATGGCCTCTTTGTTTTATCGTCTTTTCTTTCCGAACAACGAGATTGCTAGTTCTTTCCTCCTGTTTTGCTAAATAACTGATATTATTTCTATATGTTCAAAAAGGTTTTTTGGCCAAAATCGGATCTCCCAATTGCGCGAGGAGGACTTCATAAACCTCTTGAAATTAGAATATATGTAAGTAAACCTATTACTTTTGTTTAAGATTGTTCATTACTTTATTGCAGCGACTGTATTAATCTTAAACATTTTTCTGTAGCTAATGAGGATTATGGTTGAGAAAACCACTCGATTTCCTTAACCAACGCCTTGATTGACAAATTTTGGGCGAAAGAAGTTTTCCCAGTACCTTCTGGACTGAGATGAAAACAAATTTCTCAGTTTAAAACTCAATGTCCTTAATTTGAGCTTAAAGCTGTTGTGTCACCGATTTGTAACAGTTCTCATCTCTCTCTTCCTCTTCCTCAGCGATTTAAGCTTCAATTCCCTGCTTCACGTGGATGAAGACAGCTTTCAAAATGTGACATCCGTCAAGACACTGTAAGTATCAATTAATAGTCATTTATTTCATAGTGGCAGAGCAACTTTTCTGTCACGTAGTCTGGTGCAAAGTCGATGATCACATTTGTCTTAGCAATCGATATTTCTTTTCCTTTTGTCGCAGGAGACTTGATTTTAACTTTCTTCGAGCTCTTCCTGTTGGGGCCTTGAAGGGACTACCCAATTTACGCGTACTGTGAGTTTCATGTGAACAATGTTATTATTGTCCTATGTGTTCTCCTTGGGACATAAATGTGCTTAGGTCGAACTTTGCACTTTGGAAAGAAAGAGCGAGAGTACGGGGAAAGGGGTTTTATGTTATGACCTCTTTTAAAGTGAATAAAAGAGATTGATTGTTTTATTTCAGTGACTTAGGACGGAACCTTCTACGGGTTGTATTCGGCGAGATGCTCGATGGACTTTCGAATTTGGAAGTTTTGTATGTACTTATTTTCACTATTCTGATAGTTTTAAGTCTATGATAATTAGCTTAATCACCTCACTTCTCTGTTTTGTTTGCAGGAGTTTTCGCTCTAACCAGATCGAGCTGCTGGAATACGGTGCTTTTAAGAACAAAAGCAATATAACTCATCTGTAAGTGCACTAAAATGGTCTCCAGCTCACTCAGGTCACACTTGATCACTCAGTATTTACTAACACCAGTTGATTTTGAATGTCATCGGAAAAAAATCAATGGAAAACATGTGACCGGCCAATAGAACCATGGGCCTGATTTCCTTAAGAGTGGGTAGCTCTATACAATTGATAAATTTATATCTGGTGGATAGCACAGTATGTTTTGTCAACGCTTATACGCTGGACAGCTATTTATCTATTGGATAGCGTTATCCGCCCTTTGAAAAGCTAGGCTCTATTGTTTCTGCCAATCAGCAGATACATGTTTCTTTCTTTTAATTTTTTTTTTAATTTTTCATTTTCAAACAATATTATTCTTGTGTACATTTAGGTACCTACAACATAACAAGCTCAAAGAAGTGTCAAATGGGATGTTCAAAGACCTTATGAATTTGAAAGTATTGTGAGTGAATTTTGATATCATAGTCAGCACAAATCCTATGGAAAGAGACAATAGTATGAGTATATTGCTGTATTTGTTATATGGTTGTTCTATTTAAAACACAAGGACGTCGTAAATTACATGTTTTGAATTTTTTATCTTAATGAATTATAAATTGCTTTTATCCCTCATTTTCGAAGGATATCAAATTTAAGTCAGGTTTCCATAGAAAAAATATAATAATAATAATTATACATATATAATATATATATTTTTTTATCAGACCTCGAGACATGATGATATTATCTTTCAGCTGACATAGCTAATCTTTTGTTGTTGTCGTTATTATTGTTGTTTTTATTAATCACTGGCGAGACATTTCCTTAATTTTCTTAATTATGTGCTTTTTCTTACCATGATCTGTTTGAAATCTCCAGAAATCTTAGCAGGAACAAATTAACAACTGTTTCGAAGGAAACCTTTCAAGGGTTGAAGTCACTCGAGTATTTGTAAGTGTACAATGTTGCTGAGAAAAAGTAAATTATCCATTTCCCTTTCGTTTGTACCTTACAGGAGAGCTGTATTCACATTTTGTTAGTTACTTAATGATTTGATTTTCAGCAAAATAGTAATGAAAATTTAAAGTTAAATTATATTGAAAACCCTTCTACCACAACTATTCAAGTATTTACTGCAGTTGATGAATGGTTGATCACTTTTCAACTCAGTCATAAAGGAAGATCAATGATACACTGCGCGAAATGATTTTTTCCACCATCAATCAAGTTGCACAATGATTTAAGAGAGAAAAGAGAGAGAGTATTATTTTATAAAAATTTGAGATCAGCGAAATTCGTTATTTTCATGTTGTGATTGAATAATTAAACGCATAATTCAGTTTGATGTGAATTTCTTATGCATCAGTTGAGTCGATATTGGGACACAACGGAAAGTGAATCAGTTATTCTTGTTTACTTTGTTGTGCATTAATTCAGGTACCTGGGTGGCAACAAACTTACCAGAGTACCTCCAGACGTATTCAATGACCTCAAGAAGCTCAGATATTTGTGAGTGATTTGCTTTTCAATCTTCATCAGTCTAAGTTGCGTAAAATCTAAAGGCAGCTCATTGTACCAACAAACAAAAACTTGATCATGATTTTTTTTACTTAATAAAGGAAAATTTTCTGAATCAACTATATATTTCCCACTTTAGGATTATGGGTTAAAGTCACTGCTCTTTTGAAATTAATTCATTTTTAAGGCCCTTTTTAATATCCAGACGTTCGACCGTTCCCCCGTTGTAAAATGACGCATTCAGAATTTTGTTAATTGTCCGTATAAGAAAGCAAGATTAAATTATTAAAGAAATAAAGGTGAGGTTTCCCTATTTTGCAATTTCAACAGGAGACTAGATCACTTCATACTCTGTTGTTACGCCAAGAAGTCAATTGAAGGAGTTGTATGCGATTCCCCAGTCAATGAATTCTCGAGCTGCGATGACCTCATGAAAAACAAAACTCTTCAAACTTGTATCTGGATTCTGGGAATCTTCGCCTTCTTTGGTAACCTGTTTGTCATAATATGGCGAATCATCGATAAAGAGGAGAACAGAGTCCACTCGTTCTTATTGACAAATCTAGCATTTGCCGACATGTTCATGGGTGTCTACTTGCTGGCAATTGCCATAATGGACGCAAGGTGGCAAGGTGAATATTTCAAGCATGACCATGAATGGAGATCTGGTTGGGGTTGTCGAATCATTGGAGTTTTATCGATGCTTTCCAGTGAGGTATCTGTACTAATTCTAACAATCATCACCACGGAAAGATTTATTGCAATCGTCTTCCCTTTCAAATTCAAACGCCTGACCATCAGATCCGCTGTATTCACCTGCACAGGAGCGTGGATATTTGGAATAGTTATCTCAGTGATTCCCATAACCGGAATAAACTATTTTTACGATCAAAACGGTGATTTCGGTTTTTACAGTCGTTCAGCAGTTTGCCTTCCTCTTCAACTGTCTGAGGGAACTCCGGCCGCTTGGCAATACTCTGCCTCCTTCTTCATTGGGATGAATTCTGTTTCTTTTACCTTTATCCTGGTGGCTTATATCTCAATGTTTTTGACGGTGAAACGGGTAACCCATTCTATTCGATCGACGAATTTAAACAGAGAATCCGCTATGGCCAAGAGACTTGTTTTCATAGTCATGACAGACTTCTGCTGCTGGATGCCCATAATAATCATCAGCATTTTGTCTCTGACAAAAAATTTTAATGATCCAGACAAAATTGCTTACGTGTGGATTGCAGTGTTTGTTCTTCCCCTCAACTCTTCCCTCAATCCAATCCTTTACACGTTTTCCACCGATAGAGTAAAACGTAGCTTTGGCCAGAAGGGGAAAAATGTCACTGGTTTCGTTATGAAGACCTTGAACAGACCTACAGAAGGTGGGTATTTCTGTTAAGGAATAGTTTGGTGATCCTATTCTGAATGCTGTCTTCATCTTAAAGATTTGAAGCCGTAGAAATTATCTTATTCAGCCGTAATTTAAGTGTGCTACTATTTCATCGTATTCACTCTCAAAAGACTGCTCCAAAAACAGCGAAAGCAAAAATAAGTGTGGGACAAACCATCTGGAAGCATTTTCAATTGAAGCCTTCTCACACAACGTTACACGACACATCAGAGCCAACCTAACTAAATTTTTTAGTGATTGTTCAAAAATTATTCTAAACTGTCAATTTATATGGTGTGTTCCAATCACCTTCAAAAATCCCCTTTTTCTTTTCCACCTTGAAACGTACCTTTGTTCATGATCAGTATCCTTTTATCTTTTCTTCTGAAGATCGATTGTCCTGTTCCTCGAACATATCTGGAAAAACGTTGCTCTCTAAAGTCCTTTCAATTTCCAGCCCCAAGCCAAAAGCAAGGGTATTGAAAAAGCCGGAGGTCGGGCGTGTTGTCGTTCACGCTAATCTAAAGCTGATTGAAAGAGTAAATATCTTCAAAGATGATACTGCTGCAAGAAAATCCATGGTAAGTACTTCTTTGTGAAAACCAAAATGGCGCTTTCGTGGCTACCGACCAGTGAAGATAAAGTTACGAGACTTGATCCCTCATGTAGGTCTTTGTTCCGCTCAAGCTATCTTAAGATCGCATCCATTTTCAGAGAGGCAATTGCAAGAAATAATCATGTGCTATATATTTATTAATAGCTAGCAATCACTCTCCGTGGGCGTTTAGGAACATTTACCTCGATCAAGGGAGAGCCCTTGGAGTGAGGCTTATTTGACGAATACATTATTTCTCCCTTCATATATTACAGGATGCTCTACATAAAGACCTTTCTCATGCTTATTTCTTGAACTTTTCTTAAAGTGTGAAATTAATCTTGTTCTGATTACTTTTTCTATCAACCAATCTTGCGCAAGGATTTTGAATGTCTTACAAAAATTGGCAAGTAGTACACCCTGTGTCACTTACCTTGGACTTACAATTGCAATGTATGACATGTACAAATGAGTATAAGCTTCACGTCACCTCTCGCTGTTACAGGGTTATGTTACAGCTTGGTGCGAGGAAGGAGGTGTTCTCAATGTGGTGTTGCTAAAGTACTTTGGAAAAGAAATGAAGGAGGACTGGAATCGGGAAGTGAGTGTAGTGCAGAGCCTCTCCTGTGACGAGCAGCCTCTGTCCAATGTGTTACACTATCGATGGCACAACAAAAGTAAGTGACCCTAATCAGTTTTTTCAATTTAACCATCAGTTTTTAGAATTGCCATAAATTCGTTGTACCATTTTTAAATCCTAGGTTACTTACTGCTCTATATTCCATAGAAGTAGTTTTTCACTTTAAATTTGTTGTTGTTGGAAAATCAGGATCTGTGACATTCACAATGCCACAGTAGGGACCTTTTTTATCGATTTCATAGGTGCTGTGCTGAGCCTCTGAAGCTATTTTTTCGTTTATTTCTTTAGCTAGCGACCTAAATATCGAGCAAGGCAAGACGAAGATCAATGCTTTACGAGGAAAAAGTTTGTAAGTTGTTAATGAATTAGAGCTTTATTACCAAACATATTGAAATCACCATACATTTGATAACAAGTAAAATTACGGATTTTGAATCCTGCGTTTCCATTTTTTCTAAAAGCCTGATATGTTTCGACTATGTGTCGAGTTCAACTCTGGAAGATTTGATTTGTAAGAAAGAAACTGTCATCGACTTCGAGTCAATTTGTGCGGTAGCTTGTGACATCTTAGGTGCAATAGAAGGACTACAGGGACTTGGAATACTTCATAATAACATCACAACACGCAACATTCTGATCAGCCAGTGCCCTAGGGTAAGTGAAGTGGTTAAATTATTCACTACTCTCAATCTCTTAGTTAAGGAATCAGTTAAAAAAAATAACCTACTAGCGTGTTGCGTGACCGGCAGTTCGCATATGTACATATATCCTCTTATATGTTTGCTACTGCAGACTTTGTCCTTCATCGAAAAGTCGACAATTATATTGTTCCTTATTCAAAGGTTGCTTCACTTTGAAAGTCCTCATAGTTTAACACAAACGTTTCTTCGAGCTTTTGGGGATATTTCGTGAGAACAAAGCACATTTCACTTGCATTGCTTTTTCGCAGTACTATATGGCATATCTCTGATTGAATAGAAATCGACCTGAAATGGTCCAGTGCGGAATATGTTTTTGGTTTTAACAAAGAGTTAGAATAATACAATGGAGCGTGCGTTGTTCCTAGGTCGAGTCCTTCCCTGATCAGTAAATGGGTTTCGTGTTTCCGGATAGTCCCTTGTTCTACACTTAGACCAGGGTTGTAAATTGCCAACTGATTTGCCTTCTGCCCGTTGAGGTTTTCCATCAAATTCCTTGTGATGTCTATTATAAGTTTTTTGATATTTGAACGCATGTTTAATTACAGAGACGTAAAGAAAACCACTGAGTCAGTCATAACTCTGCCACCCTTCTACGCCCATTTATTGTTGTTGTTTTGAGTTGGAGATAAGTTATGGTTATTACCTCCATGCATTTTCTTTTCATAGATTCCTCCAATCAAAGCAGTCTTAGGTGGATTCTCTCGTGCATCCAAGGTGAATGGAGAAAGCGCGTTCACAAACCAAGCTCTTGATGAACAGAGTTGTTTTGGTAGCCATCTTGAGCAGTTTGGACAGTTGTTGGCCACGCTACTAGGACACTGTCACGGCTCTTGTGAACAGTTAAAGGTGAACATCGATAAGTTTTATTAAGTTAAATTTTTACTCCTTGGACAGTGATAAAGATACACAGTGACTCTGGCATATATATTATCTTTTTTCCAATAGCTACATGAAATTATGAATCTCTGCTTTGAGGAAACACCAGAGAAGAGGCCTACAGCGTCTAGCCTGCGAGAACTCTTGGAAGAGGTCTGGTGCACAAAGGGTTTCAGTGATTCATTTGTTTGATCTACCATACGGACAAAAACACTAAATAGCTATATAATACATATATTGGCTGAGCTTTTGAAAAATCAAACAATTTTTGCCCATCCCTGCAGCATGAAGGGTACAAGCCTTATCCAAAAGGCATGTTTATCTCGTCAATAACGGTAGAATGCACTACAATAAAGCGCATTAGTAATTCTGCTTTGTAAATAGTTAAACCTTTGTAGAGCATATTGGTACGGAATGTATATTCTGTTAGTGAAAAAAAAAGTATTCTGAAAATGCTCATTTTCTCAAGAACCATATTGTAATCTGCACCCACGGTGTTACTTTTAATTGTTCTTGTTGAATAAGATTGGTGAATAAAACTAGCACTTGCACACCTGATTTAGTTCAAAGAAAACACACTGCCTTCTACATTCCTCCAAATGAATTTAACACCTCTATGTATTAACTTTTGATTATGCAGTGAACCTTAAAAAAGTTTGAAAGATTGCTGAAACTATGGTAATGCGTTTCTAATTTAGGTTAATTGGACGGTACGTAATACTTTCATATTTTGAGAGCAAAATAATTCCCTTAGACATATTTACAACCAAGATTGTTACTTTCACGTGGCGTCTGAGTATTCTCAGGGCCTCTACTGAACATTCGTCAACTCCAATACAAACGAAAAAGACCCACAATGTCCAATTTTCAGCTCTCGTAATGCTCCCATCGACACTTAGTTAACAAAAACATCCAGCGGAAGCTTTGAATGCTTTTAATGTACGCAACCATTCTTAACAGTTTGTTCACACACCAAGAACAAAGGAACACATTACTCGTGGTTGCTTAATTATGGCCTTGTTCTGCCCCTTTGAAGTTGCTTTGTGGTCCGATTCAAAAGTTTTCTCCCTTTCCCCAGCGAATATAACCGAACTTTATTCACCACAATTTCGGTGGTTTTACAGTAGATTCCCAAGTAAAAATAGAAGCAGATTCAACCACAAGATGAAGCAGTTTTAGGGAAGAAGGCCCACTTGTTTCACCGTTATTGAGCGTATGCATTACTTGTCTGTTATTGATTGGGATTATGCTAATTTTACTCCACGAGAAGTGGTTCGGTACAAATTGCCTGCTTGTGCCTGTGATAATTGCGTGATCAGTTGGAATGTTTAAGGGAGTTTTAAAAACCAAATTTAAAACGGTATCTTGAATTGGTCAGGTCGCAGCAAGTTGTCTTATCAATGATGAATTGGATTTTTCTTTAATTCTAATTAGTGATTTATTTGTAAGACTCTTTTATTCAGCTGCACATTGTCTCTGCAGTCTAACATCATTGACACTGAAGGACATGCAGACAATCTTATCTTAGCGGTTTAACCTTAGTTGACCACAAAAACGTTGCACTGAAAATAAGTTTTTTTTTTCTGGTTTAATAAATATTACGTTAGGCAACATTAACAACTTACAAGTCAAGTTGAGTGTATCTTGAGAGAAATAAAGATGAAAATTTATTAAAAACTTGCTAGGCTGGAAGAAAGCCGAGACAAAGAAACATAAACAGGTAACAATAAAAACTCAGCGCAGATTTCCCTTAAGTTTAATACTGGTGACATTAAATCGTGCTCGGTTCTTTTCGATGACTACAGTATCTATTGCTTTCTAAAGTAGTAGACACAGAAACGATTTAAATGAATCCCTCACTAGACACAAAATCGATTTTATTGAACCCCTCAATTGTGTTCGTTTCATCACTTTCGGGTTTTTTCATCCATTATTGATATTACTACAGTATTGGAGTTAGTCAATTACAGTCGAACCTGTATTTAGCGGTCATCTTGGGTGAATGGCGCTTTATACAGGTCGACCTATTACAGGTTCCACAGATCAGGAGTATTGTGAAACGATACGCGTCATATTATGACATAACTGATCATTTAGCCTACAACGACTCGCACACAAATACTACTAACGTTGATTTCGGGAGATAAACATAGATTAAATTTATATGAAAGTTTATTCTTAGTGTTCAGTGTTCCAGTCGCCTTCAAAAAACCCTCCTTTTCTTTTCCTTCTTGAAACGTACCTCTATCATGAAAAGATCGAATGTCCTGTTCCTCGAACATCTCTGGAAAAACGTTGCTCTCCAAAGTCCTTTCCATTTCCAGCCCCCAGCCAAAAGCAAGGGTATTGAAAAAGCCGCAGCTGGAGGTTGTTGTCCTGCACGCTAATCTGAAGCTGATTGAAGAAGTAAATATCTTCAAAGATGATACTGCTGGAAAACAATCCATAGTAAGTATTTCCTTGTCAAATAAAATGGCGCTTTGTCAAGTTAAGAGTCTTAATCTTCAGTAGGCCCTAGTTCCACTCAAGCTATCTTTAGATCCCGCCCACTTTCGGAGAGGCCATTGCAAGAACCGATCTCATGCTGCATATTTTTCGCTAGTTGGCAAACACCCTCCGTGGGAGTTTAGCAACATGTACCTTAATCGAGGGAGAGCCCTCGGAATTCTCCCGTGCATCCAAGGTGAATGGAGAAAGCGCTTTCACAAACCAAGCTATTGATGAACAGATTTGTTTTGGCAGCCATGTTGAGCAGTTTGGACAGTTGTTGATCACACTACTAGGACACTGTCACGGCTCTAGTAAACAGTTCAAGGTAAACAAATGTTCCATTAACTTTAGTAAAATATTTCTGCTTGGATAGTGAAAAAGATACATAGTGACCTTGGTACATACATCTTCTTTTCTCAAATAGCTACATGAAATGATGAACCTGTGCGTTGAGGAAACACCAGAGAAGAGGCCTACGGCGTCTTGCCTCCGACAACTCTTGGAAGAAGTCTGGAGCACAAAGGGTGATTCATTTGTTTGATCTAACATACGGAGTAAAACACTTCACAAGTGTAAAATACATATATTGGTTGAGCTTTTAAAATAATCCAAAAATGTTTGTCCATCCCTGCAGTACGTAGGGTACAATCCATAAAGAAAAGCCATGTCTATCTTGTCAATAACGGAAGAATGCACTACAACAAAGTGCATTAGCAATTATGCTTTGTAAGTTGTTAAACCTTGTGTAGAGTATATTGGTACGAGATGTATCACTGACATCTGTCAGTGAAAAAAAAGGAAGTCTGAAAATACTCATTTGCTTAAAAGCCATAATGTAATTTGCCTAAGAGCCATATTTTATCCAATTACCGACTGTCTTTTAAAAGACTACAACGCATTCAGTTTGCGGCAGCTAGTTTTGTCTGCGGACAGTATGTAAACAGTATTGACACTGTTCTCAAATTAGGCTGTTACCTATGGAAGAACGTGGGCAACTGCACGTTTTAAGGTCACGCACATAGCTAAATACTGCCAAAATTAGCCAAGAAAGCTCCAGCTTGAGCAAGTAAGGCATAACAAGAACTTGCGCTCATCCATTTCCATCAATTTAGTCATTCTGTTGGCCTCTAATACTTTCCAGGATAGCGCGTCAGTTCTTTTCAACTCTTTACTAGCAAATGTTAAATCTTGTTGTAATTTTAAGTCTTTAAGCAGGCGAACGTTAGCTACTCTTGGAGAGCGCTGCCAGACCGGCGCGCAATAATCTTTTAGACTCAGTCTTTAGTTCAAATAAATACATATTACATACCTTTGTAGATAATTATGTGATTTTATTTTACATTAAATTGTTGTATCAGGCGAAGAGCCATTTCGTATGGTGATATTGGTTTTAACCATAATAATTGTTATTATTACTATTATTGGCATTGCTCCGTAGCGTTACTTTTCATCGTTCTTGTGGAATCAGATTGGTAGATAAAAGTAGCTCTTGCACAGCTGATTCAGTTCAAAGAAACCACATTGCCTTCTACATTCCTCCAAGTGAATATAACACCTAAATGTATTCAACTTTTGATTATAACATAAATCTTCAAGTGGTGTAAAAGACTGCTGAAACTACGGTAACACTTCTTTATGACTCACAGAAATAAGGTGAACTGGACAGCACGTAATAATTTCTTATTTTGAGAGCAGAATAATTCCCTTAGACGTATTTACACCCCAGATCGTTACTTTCACGTGGCGTCTGTGTATTCTCAGGGCTTCTCCTGAATATTCCTTAACTTCAATACAGATGAACAAGACCCACAATGTCCAATTTTCAGCTGTTATAATGTTTCCATTGAGGCAAAGTTAAAAAGATATTTAGTAAAAGCCTTCAATGCCTTTAATGTCCACAATTATTCTTTAGATTTTCTTCACACGTCGAGAACAAAGGAATACATTATGCCCTTGTTCTGCCCCTTTGATGTCACTCTGTAATCCGATTCAAAATTTTTCTCCCTTTCCCCAGCGAATAAAACCAAACTTTATTTACCACAATTGCAGTGGTTTAACGGCAGATCCCTAAGTAAATGGTCAAAAAGGCAAATTTAACCACAAGGTGTAGCAGTTATGAGAAGCGTAATTAATCGAATGCACTACTCGGCTGTTATTGTTTCGGATGATGCTAATTTTACTCCACGAGAAGGGATCCGGTACAAATTGCTTGCTTGTTTACAGTTATTGCTTTACAGTTTAATCGGAAACTCCTGGAAAAAAATATTTTTTAGGTAATTTCAACTCGTATGGCAACTATTTTGGCGTTCATAGCTGAATTCGGTTTCTTTACTTGAAAAATATTTCAGTTAAGAAGTGGAAGGAATTTTTGAGTTCATTGTGACTGTGGCATGAAATTCTTTTTTTCTGATGGCTTTTTCCAGTAAGCGCAGGAATACTTTAAAAGCTATAAAATTCAATTTTTGTTCGTATGGAGAGCGTTCCTCGCTCGCGCCATAAGCGAACGGTTGTCATGCAAACGGAGTCGATCGCAATATCATCACCTCTAGACAACCGTACCATGAAGCTAGGATCTTCAAGTCCCAGTAGTTCTAGCTCTCAATTTCTCTTTGCTTGAACCTATGAAAATAAAGCCAGCTTATGAAAACTTCACCGCTATATACTACTTGAAGGCTGACTAAAATCAAATCAGACATTCCATAAAATTCAGAAGTTGTGTGGTCTTGTGAGATGCCATAGCTCCTCAGGGATCTTCAAATTTCTGTAAGGCAGGTCTATATTTCTTCTTCCTTTGACCCTTTCAAACGTTGAGGTGGATTTTACCCAAGAGCAGAGGTTGGTGTGCAGATTTTAAGGCTAATGACATAAACTGACTTGTCTGCTTATCAGATAGTTCGATCTATTTCGTCACGCAGCTAAACTAATTCAACGAACCTTGTCAAAAAGCATAACATACTGTGTTAACTCTACTAATTGTCACCGGTTTTGAGACTCTCACGGTCTGAATAACGCAGGCAGGATGTATTTGAAACGAATAGCATTTCTGCGTTCTCTAGCAACTACACGCTCCCGGAAGCCCTATTCGTACTTCACCATCATTCAGCCACTCTGTGGTACAACGCCAATGCTGGCGTAAATGAAAATGTGGTAGAGCGGACTGTTAAAGTGTACTTGTGGGTAGGTGAATATATACTGCAGGCCACTAAAGCGCCACCAACGAGTAACACGACCGCCAACGCGTAAGTGTCACGCCGCGTTCGTAAACCATACCGGCTATAGCTCTAGTGTGAATCTTTACCTTTTTCCATGAGAAGTCACTCGGTCAGATTTTAAAAAGGATTACTCTTTCTTCCCTGTGTTCTGAAATTTTCGACGGTCCAAAGTCAAACTGAACTAGCCTCGGGTGAAAATTCCAAGTGGAAGATCTTTCCTGATAAGAAATCTACAAAATACCTAAGTAACCAGAATCATTCATAAAAAAGAAGAGTGGTACTGCGAACAACAGTTATTATTATCTTTTTTTATACTTGACTTGCTTCTCCTGCTAACAAAGAATAATCCTTGGAATAAATTATTACGCAACAAACCACTCCGCAAAGGAAATAGTGGTTTAATAATAGAGCTGAAATTAAAGAGATCTTAATTAAATCGGTAAAGACTATGATCCTAAATTCAGAATCTTTCTGGTCAAACGTCGCTACTTATAAAAAAAACTGCCAAAAAAAGTTTCATGCTGTGGAATTTACTGGACAATATTTTTATCTTAGATGATTTTGCACACATTGAGAGAGATTATGATCCTGTTTTCGAGGATACAAGAAGAGGCCTACAGCCTCTTACATCCGCGAAATATTGGAAGAAACCTGGTGCAACGAGGGGTTTTGGGATACATGCCTATGAGGAAACTAAAGAAAAGATTGAAATTACCTATTCAATCGTATTTGGTACTGAGGTTGAAATGGCATCTTCGACTTTTCTGAGTATTCAATCAGCTTTTTTTTTTTCTCTTTCTAACTTGCATTTAAAAATAAACAGTTTCGACGATTTGCATAACATCGAAAAACTTTGCTGCATTGGGGTTTTCTATTATGTTTAGATCGCTGCAGAATCATACAACCATCGCATTACTGCGTGGTTTATAATACCGGTAAACGGATAGAAGGTCAGAGGTTCATTTTAGTATAATCTATACAAAAGCTGGACAGTATATGTGAAGTTCGTAAGTATTAATTCAGAGGTGAAACACCCAAGACCTCCAAAGAGGATTGTCGATCCCCCTTATGTTTCAGCTTCATTAGTTTCGATAAATCAATTAGTTGACAAAAATAAACTATGATTAATTTGAGTCAAAATGAAAATAGTAAAACCAATGATGATAATGATAACCATAGTGATAATGATAAAAATATGATAGTATTAATAATGGTAATCTTCGTGTTGATGTCTCAAAGGCACGAACATAAAATTAGTATCCTCGTGCGAATCGTTCTTTTTTCTCGATCTCCATAAAATATAGTTGTCGGATACGATTGTAAAACAAGTTAAAAAAGAACCGATCTTGATGAGCGCCTATATTGTGAACACAATGACTGAAAATGTCTCTTGAAAGGGTCCTTTCCTGTCATTTAATACAATAACGATGATCAATTTGACCTCATTAAAATTCATCAAGTAAAAGTAATATCGCTTTTCATCTCGATGGTAAACACGGTTACCTTGACGATTTTGTTAGCAGCCCTTGTGAAAAGTTATTATTAATAGTGTATACAGCATGTAGCAAAGACATTATATTTTCGAGGCGGGAGAAATTCTGGTAGTTCGATTGTATTTTCTTAGTGTAATTAAATACAGCAGGACCAATACAGTTAGGCTATGAACCACTTCTGCTTAACAATACTCACAAATAAGTTGCCAATAGTAAAGTCCGTAATCATGTTCAATTTGTAAGTAATGCCTCATGCAAACAGTTATCTGTCCTTTTCGACATTGTTAACTCGAAATTACATCTCTTGAAAATTATGCTGCCTGCAAAGTTCATTACCGGAGTAACCCCAAAAACTTTGAACATATCAATTATTCACTTCTACTTTTTTGTTTGACTTTATTTTCAAATCACGTCTCTTAGAATATATTCTCTCTTTCCATTCACACACACACACACTCACATATATTTTTTATTCACATAAAGATATTTAGCTTCTTGATAAATTAGACTTCTATCAAACATGAAAAACTTTTAGCTCTGGCAAGAAAATTAACCTCTGCAAATTAAATGAAAAATAAAACATTCGCACCCAGCCCAATACCATTAATAAAGACAGGTGAGTGCTTTTCAGCTACACTTAACCTTGACTAATGCTGAGCATGTGCAAAAAGGTATTTGGATCAAAGCTCTAGGTACTAAACCGACACTGCACTGAATTTCAGAATGAAATATTGAGGAGGATTGAAAAGGAAAGAAAAAATGTACTTCTAAGGTAACTATGGCTTTGCAGGAGTTTATAGAAAACACTTACTTTACTTGATGAAAATATTGAAAAAAAAGTCAGCATCTCCAAATAGGTTATATTGGCCTAGATTGCATCGAATAGAATACGATCGCGCTCCCAAAGGGGACTTCAAAGTATAATGACTGTTTGCACGACCAGCTTAGTTTCACAGGTGACCGATTTAAGGACTCTTTGATTCATTAAACGGGGTACAGTATCATATGTCTCACCTTTCCGAACTATTCGGAATTTGTTATTCTTTATCTTTGCCGTAAATTGGCCTTTCTTGGGCCAAACCGGAAAAGATATTTTAGAAATACGCCTCTCCTTAATGCACGGAACTTATGCGGTATTCATAAGGCAGTCGTGGGTTAATTATACTTAGTTTAGAAAATGGCTTTACGGCGAACGATCTAGAATTAGAGCTGCACATAATGCTTGAACGAGCAATTGATCTCTAATAAGCGGAACCTGTTCCAGGTAAGCACTAACAGAAGCGATCCACATCTAGGTTTATAGGCCAAAAGGTTGTGAAATCGAGCTTTTGTCGTCGAACAATTTATGCAAGCGAGCTTCATGTTTAACTAAGCTGAAACGATGCTCTTTTCGGATGTTGTTGTTGGTCACTCTGCTTTTTTCATGACTGAAACTTGGCTGTTTCGTGTAGAAGCTACTAAAACTTACCCTTTTTGTAACTTAAAAACCTGTATTTCATGGAAAATTCATGATTTTTTGCTTCGGTTTTCATTTTTTCCTTTCGACTTTTTTCAAATGTGAATTCTAGGATTACAGGCCCTAGTCAGTCGTTAAACCATTTTCTTAATATGGAAAGAGCCTGATTTGAAGATGAGGCCTGTTAAAATAAAAACTACAATACGCGAAATGGGCATATACTGTCTCAGACCACGGTTGTATCAACACTTAATTCCAACAATTCGCCGTCTTGTGGCTCAAGAGGAAGAAAGAGGCGCAAAACATTTGACTCACGATGAAGCAAATTATTTTTTGGTTGCAATTGTATCAGAATGAAGAAAAATTATAAAATTTGACCCTTTCTTTCTTTTCGAAAGCATTTTTGAGAGAACTACAATATTGCTTTACCAATTTGCTACTTTAAGACAGAAAGTACCGCTTTACGTTTTGCGGGACGACAATTGCTTTTTGTTGGACTTATCCATTACTTTTTTTTCTTTCTTATCTTTTTCGATTTTTTTTTTGTGTTTTTTTTTTTTTCGGTGGGTATGCTTATTGTTTTTTTCGGTTTTTGTTTTTTATTTATACTCGCCAAATACTGTTAACTTTCCAGTTTCTCGCTCGTCCGTTTTTTGAAGTCTTACTCGTTGTTTAAATACCTAGTGCTTACAGAAGAGCTTCGTAGCGATATTTTTAGACGCTTTTTCATTTATATGGAACTACGTTAGCTCCTAAAGTAGGAGAACTCAGAAAAAGCATGGAATCGCCTTGAAAGGAAGGAGGTACCCCAGTACGGTTAAAGTAAAATATATTGCAAGATGAAGAGCCTGACAAATTTGGAATTATTTCCTACGATATGCACGTTTTCTGCTAAACAATTCTGCTAAATTGAGAAATTTGGGGGAAAATTGGCATAAAAAAACCCACATGGATAAGAAAGAAGACGAAGAGAAGCGAAGAAGTATTGAGTGGAAGAATTAAGTTTATAAAATGAAAGGATACATTCAAATACTAAAATGTTATCAATCGATGCTTTCTGAGACTCCAATTGATGCTCGCAAATGTTACGTAAGGTACGATTCTCGCTTGTGCAAAAAGCAATTCAGGATATTTTTCTCATGCAAATGCGCAAAAGATCAAACGTGACTAGTTTGTCACTTGAAAGAGCAGCTGCAAACATTCAAATTATTATCAGTCAAGCCGAATTGATTTTTATTTTTAATTTCACAATTCTGATGTATCCTTTGATGCGTCTTCAAGTGCTCTTAGCCCTCCAACTTAACTTTTAGTGCATGAAGCGTCAATCATTCGCCCCTCTTACAACTTATCCTAAATATTGTAGTAGTCAATACCTAGTCAAGGGTCAGAAGACATCCTGGGCAAATCGATGGTGTTCTAGTTGTTGAAGCCATTAAGCACCCTATTTTAATTTTTTTCTATACTTGCTGCTTCATGACTCCAAAGTGCGTGATTATCCACCCACATTCAATTAAACAAAAGATACTGCGGTTAATTTCCATTAAGACTTTGACAGGCTGATTCTCAGCTCAGACCTCGCCCCTGCATATCATTCGCAGCATCTTATCTCTGTTTCTCCACTTCTCTGCCGACTCATATTTTTACTGCATTTTGCTTAGTTGGGCCATTGGGTCTCTTTAACCGTAACATTTATCGAAACTTTCTGCTTCCCAGACGTTATCGGAAATTGTTGGCCATTAATGCCATACAAGTGGTGAGAATACTTCATTGGGTCTAGACTTCAGAGGGTATAAAGTTTCTCTCTATTTCTCTTTCAGCGAGTGCATTAACTGCCCAGAAATGGAGCTATTTCATAGGTCGGAGTGCCTTCTTCGGCTTGCAATTATCTTTCTTGTCGTAGAAGGCTGCGCTTCTCAATACCTTAGAGGTAAGATGACCTACAATGATTTTTCCTCCTCAAAAATGATTCAGTTTTGAAATATTTTATTGTGAATTTCCTAATAATTCTTAGGTATCTGTGTCCGTTTTTATTCATTTCTCTTTTTAAGTCCGTGTATCTGATGTTCGAACTTTCGCACGGACATAAAATATTTGACATATACTTTGACCAATAGTATATTTCTCAAAATTAGCGTGAAAAAAATATCCCCACCGTTTCTTTAAACGAGCAGGTTTATGTATTTTCAAGATAATTTGAACTTGGAGTCTTTTACTGTCAGCTTAAAGAAACAAGGGCAAAAGTTATTTAATTTTATCTATAGTATCGAGAGTTTCTATGCTTTTCTACTTCACAAATGTAATATGGAAAACAAACTTAATTTTCCTAGGTTTCTCTATTTGCCACTTCGACTTGATAGATTTGTAGAATTAATTTTAGGTATTTTTTGGAGATCTTCGACTACATAAATTCAGGAATATTTACAAATCAAGATGAGAAAATTTTCAAAATCAGCAGATTTCTGCTAGACTTAATGTACATTTAAATTTGGCTCCTTTTCACCAATTTGCAGCAAGTCATTTTGAGATAAGTTAGCTTGTGCAGCTGTCTTCTTTTCCGATTTGAACTTTAAACACCTGGCCATTCCATCTAACATCTCTTAACTCAAAGTCACCGAACGACGGACACCCTAACACTCAATTAACCAGAATTAACCTTGCACTGTACATTAATTTTCAGTCTCTATTTGGGTACTATTTTCTTCAGTTTCTCGAGGTTCATTCGACCCTCCTCCTTTTCAACCAGCTTTCGGGGCAACAAGCTATTATGAAAGCAAGACATACCAACATTTACAAATTTTAAAAGGAAATTAAAAAGCCAATTTTTCCAAAAGTGACTGGTTGGGATGTGTTGTGTAGGTGTGTTTCCTTTACGTAAAATCCAGAATTAGTTTCTAAATCCTGCGTCTCTATTTTCATTCCAGGAAAATGTACCTTCGACGAGAATACGTTCTGTAGCTGGTATAACGAAAGATACACCGACCATTTTGATTGGTCTTTCCGCCAAGGAAGTTCTCCCAAAAGTCGAACAGGTAGATGGATAAATCCTTTCATATACTGTGATCGCATGAAGAATATGAATAAATATATATACATATATATTCCCGTTTTCAAAAGCGTTGCAATTTTAAAAAAAGGTTACTCTAACCCAGGCCCTAAGAAATATCTAGAAATTTTGTTTTCTCATCAAAAAAAGTCTCATTCCCGCAGCGGAGTGATTGATATCGATTAAGAGTGCGATATGATGTATAAAAATCTGCGATAATAATCGGTCGAGACCACCGGAACGCGAGTCATTTTGGCTAAATCTGTGATCGAATGAACTATTTAAATGACTACTCTCCAACGTGAAGTCGAAATACCCTTTGATTTAGAATATAAGTATTTACTTGCCGATGAGAAAATGTACCATTTTTTTTCAAAGATAAAGAAGCATATATCTACATCGAAAC
Source organism: Pocillopora verrucosa (assembly GCF_036669915.1). NCBI lineage: Eukaryota > Metazoa > Cnidaria > Anthozoa > Scleractinia > Pocilloporidae > Pocillopora > Pocillopora verrucosa. The sequence continues at coordinate 26,859,865 of NC_089315.1, read as the reverse complement.
GTCATCTCCACGTATGTATAGTGAAAAAGCCAGGCTGAGCAGTCCCTGGAAGACAGGACCCCAGAGGATGGAGTTTTTCTACTCTATGAATGGCAGTACTATCGAGACCCTGTCTGTGTATGTAAAAATTAACGGCAGCGAATATAGGGTATGGAGTCGCTATGGAAGCCAGTTATCAAGCGACTGGATCAAAGGCTGTGTGACTTTAAACTACCGAGGAAATTATCAGGTAAAAACATTTTTCCCTTCTTTGTTCTTTTTGGTTGGTTTGTTTGTGTGTTTGTTTTTTTTTGTCTGTGGCTGCTTTTTTTTTTTTTTTTTTTTTTTTTTGGGGGGGGGGGTGGGGGGTGGTTCATTAAGATAAGTTATCTGTGTTATCTTAGTTGGCTTGCAAGAGCATTTTCGAACAGTAGAAAGTATATCGCCAAATATAGTTATTCAAGTCCGAATGCGATATACTTTTTTTCCTTTTAATAAAACTAATTGTCATCTTCTTGACTTTCAAACTTGTCGATAAGCTTGATTAATGAAACTATCGAGTAGTGTGGCAAAACTAGGCACCCAATAAATGTTTGATGTCAATATTACAAGGCATGCATGGAAACGGAAAATTTTCTCCCGAAAAATATAGCTTTTGTTTTTATTATAGTACGGAAGACTAATTCCATATTGATTATTTGCATATGTTTATTTTTCTCAGGTTATAATTGAAGGAGTAGCAGGTATATCGAATGCCTCAAACATTGCCGTTGATGACGTCAGCTTCAGCAAAAACCTAAGTTGCGTTTCCGATGGCAAAATCACACCTGAAGAAACATTTGAAGGTAAAGACCCAGTCTATCGCATGAATAATGTATGAAATTTACCTAGCAAAAGTGTCGAAAACAGCTACGAGTACTACAGGTTTTTTTTGCCTCCTTTGTGCAAAGAACGTGGTAATCCATGACAATCTGCAATAATTAACAGGCAATACAACATATGTTAAAGAAAGTTTTACCGCTAATATAATTTTGTAATGAGATTTTCTGTGCACAGATTAACAGCATAAGAGTTTTTCGCATCGAAGAATTGACAAGTAGAAAGACGAGTCTTAAGTTCATTCAGGACTTCTTAAACTTTGTTTCAATTTGGTTACTCTAGTGAACTGCACCTTCAATGGAGGCTTTTGTGGGTGGCGTAGCTTGTCGTTGTCATCGGATCAGGCCAGCTGGAAGAGAGCGGGCAACAAAACTGGACAGAGTGGAGATTTTGGTGGTAAGAAAAACCTCTCGGAGGGAGCTATTTTCTTATTGAACTCAAAGAGATTTTGGAGCTGAACGGAGTTCACGAGGTAACCAATTCCCCTCCCATTCAGTTAGTGCTCGAGATAAATTTTGAAAGGTGCAAGTGAACATCTTTTTAACTTGAACTCTGTGATAACACTTTCTTAACATTCGTTTACAATTTCACTCAAAGGAAACTTCATTTACACTTCTCGACCTTTCAAAGAAAATCAGTCCACCCATTTATTGAGTCCTCTTATGCTGGGACCAAAGTGTTTTCGCTTCTCATATCACATGTCTGGGTGGAATGTTGGAAGACTTGATATCTTGCTTCAAGTCCGGAGGCAGCGAGGGGATTACTTGATGTGGAAGAAAACAGGAGATCAGGGAAATGGGTGGATACAAGGTGGCATTGGTATCGGCTACACCGGAGAATTTCAGGTAGAAAATAAAAACCTGGAAGAAAATTGCCAGAAAAAAAGAGATTTAGTCCTGCACAGCCATAGAATTATTCTTTACCGGAATCATTAAACTTTCATTGTGGTACACACGAAGGAATCTATTTTTACTCCTTTGCAAGTCCATTGCAGGTAAAAAAATTTAATTGGTACGCATTTGTACCTATGGCTAACAAGAAATATCCTCAGAATAGTTCGTCATAGGAGTAATTGAGTCGACTAGACCTCGAACCATGGACAAAAATTTTCACCCATGATAAATTTGGCGCTAAACTAAATTAAACCCTGCCTATATGTTTGCCGTTTCGACTGAAACAATGTCTATTGTTACAGATTGTGTTTAAAGCAACTCCTGGCAAAAATTACACAAGCCGTATAGCGTTGGATAGCTTCATATTAGCTGATGGACTGTGTGACGATGAGAATGAACTTGACAGAAGTCAACAAGGTTTTCAACTCGTATCTATCGTATATGATCATTACTGCTTACACATCTCAACTACATTAATTGTAGCTTCTGATATCTATGTGATGTTCTAAATGCAGATCACCGTTTTTAGGCCTTTTTCGTATTTGAAACCTAACCGTTACTTTTCTAGGTATCTTTCAGCATAATTTTTCTCGTTAGGCCGCTTTCCATGAGTACTTTTTTTTTTTCAGACAACGCTCACAACATTGGTTATATCTTTATACCGCAGGAAACTGCAACTTTGACCAGAATTTTTGCTTTTGGAAGAATGATTTGAATTCCATTTTTAAATGGACTCTTCGAGGAGACAGAGCACCCAAGTATCAGACCGGACCCAGCGGTGATCATACTTCAGGTACCATCGATTCATTAGCATTTTACTTATTGTTTTTTTTAGTTGAAGAATTAACCAATCTTCAGTTGTCAATTAGTGATACTTTGTTTGCCAGACCAGCTAGGTATGGATCAGTTTTTTTGCTATTTTTAACAACAAAAATTAGAGTAGGATGCCTTGTTTGTAGAGAATACATAATGGATAGAACGTATCATTAGTGGAAACTTATTGAAAGTGCATTTTTCAATTGCAACCCTTTAAGATGGCTTTAGTAGACAAAAGTGGAATTAAATGAGGAAAAATCAGATGAAACAAGGGGGGAAAGTTATTTAAGAGTTGTCCAGGCTCATCGGTTACCTTCTAGGTTTGATTTTGATGTTTGGACTCATTTTGCATTATGATTTTATCATGATAATGATATATATATATATATATATATATATATATATATAATGATTATAATGATAATTATAATGACATTTTATTATTATAATAATTTGGAGTTGCTTGATTCAGGCGCGACTGTTTACTTTCCTTTCTATCTAGGCACTGGCTTGTACATTTATATTGATGCTTCAAGTCCTCGCCAGCCTGGAGACACCGCGAGGTTGACAAGTCCATGGATGCGGGGACCACAGTGTATGACCTTCTTCTACCATATGTTTGGTTCAAACATGGGTTGTGTTGTTCTGTACATAAGAATCCAGGCTGCAGAGAAGTTACAACCAATATGGTTGCGGTCGAAGGATCAAGGAGACCGTTGGACACAAGGGAAATTAAACATTAAAAACAACCTAACGTATCAGGTAACATGAATGTCTCGACATTTCATTCTAGCTCTCTGTTCTGTTGTCCTTTCCTGTATCGCGTTAGGCCAACCATAACAAAGTGGCAGGTTCATGAACCCGATTCCACATGTTATTTTAGTAAAGAAGCCGTGATGTCATATTCAGGTTGAATTAAGGAATAAAAGAGGCTGAGCACACGACAACCCAGCAGCTCATATTCAAAACTGATTCGCAAAAAAAGGCAGCTTATGTATCATCTGGTAGTCAAAATGGTAAGTGCCTTTTTTTGCAACGTTTTGAATCATCAGTCTCTATTTTGTGCCTTGCTCTAAAAGATAATCATTGATGGCATCAGAGGAGGTGGTGACTCAGGGGATGCAGCCCTGGACGACTTCACCTTTCAAAGAGGACCTTGCCGGCAAATAGGTACAAAAGAGAAATTATTCCTGAAAATAGACATTTATTTGTGTCATTATCAAATTTTGGTGTGTTCCATATACACTGAGTTCACATATAGATTTGGCCAAGCCTAAAAGCGGAGCTCTTGTTAGTTTATTTTCTAACCCTTCATTACTCTGAATAAAAACTGTAATAAACTCCCCAGCGCTGGCTGTAGAAGATTTTCTTCAAGGACCAGTCGGGGGGATGGGGAGGGTGGGAAGAATTGACGAGGTCTGAAACCTGGGGAAGATGTTCTCACAACTTGCAAAGCGATCAACACGCATGCTAGTCAGCGGTATCTTCAAACAGCTTAGGACCTTCGTTGTTGTTCCTAATGACTTGAGCAAATTTTCGAAGACAAGGAATGTTTGCTTCTCCAGATAAAGTGTACAGTGTCAGCATCAGTTGACATTTTATTCTATTGAGCGTGATTTATAATTTCGGTTTGGGAAATTGAGCCAAAATTGAAAGAAACGACGGTAAACTACTTCGCGTTAAATCAGTAAAACAATACGCCAGAATCGTATGGGCTTCTCTTATATCTTCTCTTGAAGTTGCCAGGTATGAGTGCTTTCCCCGCCGTTTTTCCCTTTCTTGAAACACTCTATGTTGAAGGAAACTTTATAATGAGTGTTAAATGTGACAGCAACGAAACATCCGTGAAGCTATAATAACAATTACCTTTCCACGTAGACAACCCAAAAATGAAGCATGATATGAATAAATTGAATCTCACTCAGTTTGAATGTAGAATCCAAAATCTAATTAATTCACTGGTGAATAGGAAAAGGCTCAAAGTGTTTTTCCTGCTTCTGTCATTCTAAATATCACAAATCAATCACTACACCACTTAAGTGTGATTTTTTTGATGATGTGTACTTTTGTGGCTTATGGATATGTAATTTCTTGTATCTACCTTTTACCAGCTGACATCTGATAAGAATCAAGTCCACACTGGTAATTTGACACATTTGTAGGCAAACCTAACAATTGATTAAACTTTAATTGATCAAAAACATGAAGCCGGGGCAATAGAGGAAATTAGCTAGCACAATTCAATTTCCCTTCTAAATATTCTTTGTTGTTTTTTTTTTTATCAATTTTACAGTTTCCCTCATTTTATTGTCTTCTGTTCATTGGTTTGTCTGCTTTACTGACAATCTTAACTATTGTTGCCAACTATTGCGAAAAGCATATAGAATGTTTCTAGTTATTAACCCTTTAATCCCTAAGAGTGACTAGCTTACAATTTCTCCTTCAATATTACCTCTGAATCAAACATTAAGGTCATGAGAATTAAGGAAATGATAATCAGTTGAAGAAACTCTTGATTGTTAAACAAATACTCCTTGCCAGCATATTAGGAAATGTATAAAGAACAGTTTGGAGAATATGCATACTGATGTTAGGGTGTAAAGGGTTTAAGACATCATTTAATCAGTTTTATATGTATAGAGTATTGCTTGAATATATGATTGCGGTAAGTGCAAGTGCCTAGTTAACATCATTCTATGGTCTTCTACTCTTCCACCTTGGAGGATGCCTTGCGCACATAAAAAATTGAATTTCAGTGCCTTTAGTAGCTTTTTGGTTACAAAGATCGACAAGGAACAACAGCCACACCAAAACATATTTTAAAAGACACCTCTCCAATGGTAGGTACACACAACTGACATATATGAATGAAGCATGTCAAACATTAAGGTATGATGTCAATTTGCCTTTCATTACTCGCAAACAGCTTTGAAAACTTCTGTATTTCAGCTTTCAAAGAAAAGCATTTCCCATGAAAATTAAAACATTAAAGACATAAGCTACCGGCAACAGGTTTTTCCGTTGTAAGTGTTTAATAACATCAGATTTGCATCACATTTTTTGTTACGTTTGAAAGCATAAGAATATTTTAATCATGCAAATATAATGAAATCTTCCATTTTAGTCCTTTAAGTCTCACTAGTGACCTAGACAGAATTTCTCCTTACACCATCAATATGATATCAAGTAAACAATTTTTCGCCGAGTGTAATGAGAATAGAGAAAAATATAATTTAGGGGATTATTGTTTCATCCAGTTCCAAATTCTCCAAACTAACGTCTCATAAATTGTATGGCCAAGGGCGTAACAAGTCTACTTTGGCTTGTAAGCCTGTTCCATGCCTCGTAAGTATAGTGCAGCCGTGGAAGGTGGGGGGAGTCAAGTAGGCCTATGATTTATGCAACTCATGCTTTATTTCCGCTAAAGGTGGCTGATATATAAGATAAAGCACTTTGTTATTTAATTCTTAGAAACTAAACGAAATTTGACTTGAAGCTATAACGAATTGTAATGTAAAACCCAGGACTACTGATCTGAATGCCTAACTAAGTATCTCTAGTTAAGCTTTATGGAAGGTTTAGCATCCTATTTTTCTCGTCGCAAAACACACGAGCCACGGCCTCCCCGTCGATGGCTATGTTCTTGAACACGTGCATTACAGCAAGGGGTGAGAGTCGCTATGTCCTTGTGGTTGCCCCTAGATACGTCTTGACTCTACGGATCAGGCTAGGACTGCGCTCAAGAGTTGCAGTTTACACGGGCATCGTGAGAAGGATCGTGAGGATGGTGTTAACGTTTCGATAAAGAATTGGATTTAGGCAGTCGAGAGTGTCAGCCAGAGTTGTTAGTCGCTCTCCAGTTGAATGCAGCTACTTTGTTTTCCTCCGCAACATCTCGTTCTCGTACTCTCTCTTGTCAGTCAGACCGCTTGAATACGCGTCATTCGTCTTACCTTAGACATCGTTGCCTAATCTCTGCACTTTTGTCGGGAGAAGATACTGGGATAGGAAGCGATCCTCATGTGATAAGGGCCTGACGTTCATTTCTTGAATGAAATGATCATTAGGAGGGAGGTACACAGCTCTTTACCAGTAGGATTCTGGTTTTGTGGTGGGACGTTCACTCTGTGTTGCTGTCTTCCGGTTGCTCTTGGCATGCATAGCCTAATGTCAAACTCAGCTGTTTCCCCCGCTCATAACTTCCTTCCACATCGACGGATCGCCTCTCTCAGCTTTCATGATATTTATCCCGATTCTCGCTTCTTGGGCTGCTTCGATGAGATATACGCTATTGTCTTGCAACATAGTTGACAAGGCAACTGTGTTGGAAAGGACGTGCTCAGCTGCATCTAGAACGACGACTGGGAACGCTGCACGGAAGGTGTATAAAGCATCAGTCCTACTCGCCCATCTTGTCTAACACAGAGTTCGTAGCTTTGCACACCTATCCATTTCTTCTCGGACTCAGGCGTTCTGATTAAGAGACTCCTTAAAGGCCAGCGGTCGCTTTGCTGAATAGTCAAACGCAAACGCGATGGTTTGTACAGTGCTTAACATATTGCGTATCAAGGGCTCCCCACAAATATAACCAATTCCAATGTGAAGTTGTGAGTGCTTGAATTGTGAGTGCGCCTTACAATGACAGTATACTGCCTCTGGTACCTGTTGCTGTATGACGACCTGTACTCCCCTGTGTACTCCTGAAATATTTACAACACTGTCTTATCCTTGTGCTCGCATTTTATGGATGTCAATTCCAAACTCAGTATGGGTGTCATGAACGTTTCAGTAAGTGCTACTCCCTTCGTGCTTTCTGCCTCTACGAACCATAGAAAGTCCTCTCTCACCTCTACCTTGTTTTGTCCTTCCTTTCTGAGCACGAATCGTACACATATTGAGATCTGCTCCTTTGTCCCAGAATCTGTAGCTTAACCTGCCAAGAGAGCAAAAGAGGGGACACTGTTGCAGTCTTGTAACAATAAGTTACAGATGTAGTCGCCACAAAGTTCAATGAGCTCATTCTGGACATCCCGTGGAGTGTACTTTGGAATTGCTCTGCTTTCATTGCTATTCAAGGGGCCTGCAAGCACAGGATCAGTCTTGGGTCTAAGCTGAAAGAAGATAAGAACATTGCTGTTTTTTTCCCTGCGTCCTCTTAGCGCAAAATTTTGTTTGCCACACAGCACCATTACATCAACGATTGCTTGAAGGATGTTCCAACTTCTTTCAACAGTTTTATTCATTTGTGAGGAGAGATAACTACAAATATCTTTTTGATCACCCGTAATAACAGCGTCATGTGGGGGGCGACTCGTAGATGTGTAACTTAACTAGCCTCCCAATGTTAGACCAATCTGACACACCCTCAGTCGAAACAAATGATCCTTCCTGTTGAGACACTTTCTCCTGCTTGCCAAACACACAATAAACGCACATTACCGAGTAATTAGAGATGGAGTACCGCATAATTCATTGTTTAAAAGCCATTGGTGATCCAGCAGCTTTCTTTCTATGTTGCAAATGCATCTGGCTGCAAACTGGAACCGTTGGCAATATGGCCATGCCTCTTGAAGCAACTTAATTCTTATGTTTTCATTCTTCAATTCATCATCACTTAGCGCTCCAATGTCTGAAATGATGACAAGCTAAACACTCCGTGTGGACGAGACAAAGCGATAACTCATTAGGTTAATTACTTTACCTTCGCTAAATAAAGAATATTGTATTATATTGAGGCGAGTGGTGTGTTTGCTTCCTCGTTCTCAACTTGGCCTACATGAGAAACTGTCGCAGTTTGCCCAGCGTCTGCCGAATCGCCCTGGGTATCCAAATTTCTCGCTCCAACAGGACGGAAAAAAAAAACTGTAATGTTACGGTTGCTGGACACCATATTCTCTTATGTTTTTCGTTTGCAATGGCCTATGAATACGGTGAATTGCCGCAGCCTGATCGAACACACAAGTTCAATTCCAAACATTTTTTCAGACGTGGTTTTCTGCAATCATTTTAAAGTGGCAATCAGAAACCAATCAATTTTCCGCTATCATTATTGCTTTTGGGCTTTTAAAAAATCTTTCTGCAAAGTAAAATTGATTCGTTTTGTGGACAGGCCTTGTAGAACAAATACCTAAAAACGTTTACCCGATAAAAAATACTGCGAAAGCATTGCTTCGCATATTATATAACGCAATGAAAACTTTTGACAAAAACCGCAACCACTGATGCATGTGTTACATTCAAATGCAATCAAATATAGAAGTAGACGTAGGAAAGAAACCCGGAAAGAAAGTTGGGGACACGAGCACTGAAATGGTCTCCATGAGTAGGTTTTTTTTTTTTTTGGCGATTTTATTTCCTTGCGCGTTTTCTTAACAGTCACCTAAAAAAATAGTTCTATGAAATTGAGAATTAGGTTTTAAGCTCATTGAAGTTAAGATGACTTCATGATTCAGATTTTAGTCAAAGAAATGTGTAATATCTCTTTATAAGGATGAAAAAGGAATGCCGTTTATGAGTTTTAAAATTGTAAATGCCAAAAAAATTAAAAAGATTAAATTTAACAAAAAAAAAAAAACTAAAATATGGCGTATATATTCAATGAGATTTTAATCATCAACTGACACACAGAGATATATAACAGGCTTTGTAAAAGAAAACCAGGGCATAAAATTAAAGATTCAGGAGAGGCATATGACATAAACTAGCATACTAATGTTCTCACCTGAATCAAACGAGGATTGGGAAAGAAATGTTTGAATTGTTCCGGGCCTTAGCGTAAGAGAAAGCCCAGATAACACGACTTACCTCCTCTTCTTTCTCGGATCTTTTGTGGTTCGCTTCTCTTTGTTGATGAGCTCTTTTCAGTCTGTTTTCTGGAGCTCTTTGTATTTCCTTCTCAAGTTGCTCTTCGCTAGATATTCTCCTTTTATTTATTCCTTTTCTTGTTCTCTTTCTCGTTCCTCTCGCCGTATTCTGCCTATTTTAGCGTTCCTTCGAACTTTCTTGAGCGTTTTTCTCGACTCTCTTCATGCCTTTACTTCTTGCTTTCTTCGGTCGCTCTGTCTCTTTCTTTCCAGCCTATATTCGCTCAAAACCCTTTCTCCACGAACTTTAATTACAACAATTTCCTCCGGTTGACAAAGCTATAGCTTTATCGGTAATGTTGCTTTGCAAGTTGATTAAAAATTGCGAGATTCTGAGAATTATTGTTTAACTACAACCGTGTAGTCGGTACGCTGCACGAAAGCTCGGCACTCGAGTCTGCGTACTTCATTGTCATCTGCCGGTGTCTCCTGGCGCACACTAATGGATTATTCTAGTTACGCACGCAATCGCGCCTGCGCATTACCTTTTCCTTCGCCCTTCCATTACGTAATGGCTAAGATAGTGCACACAATGCAGTTGGCCACGCATGCTAAAAGTGGTACCTTGTACGGTCGGTCGTACGGTCGCAAGTTCAAATTTTTTCGGCTTGATGGGTTACTACCAAGAGCTCCGCCATAGCTGTAAATTTTTTTTATACAAAGATGAATCACACGACGTTTATAACATCCCTAATCTTATTGGGACCTCCTATTACGTTCTGCAGAGAGAGTATATTTGTATCTTCGATGACAAACCTTTACCACATGATGATTTCAATCTGACTGTTAACCTATTTCAAGAATAGTGACCCTTACTCTTATTCTTCAAACGAATTTTAAAGTTTTTTTGAATATCCATAAGAAATAATGATAACGTCCGTCAAAATTAAAGAGGCTCAAGATGATTACTCTGCCAATGTCAGATGAGTATGAGATGTTGAACTACAAACCTCTACGTTGATAATGATGATACCTATCTAACGATCTGTTCTGCTTTTATCTTTCATTTAAGATGAAACTACGTATTACGTTTCGTCGTATATGGGTAAAGATTTTAAAATATCCTCTCGACCTTCTGAACACAGTCTCTACTCCGAAGAATTCCGTTTTACTCTCAAACATCCAAGAGGACTTCTAACAGAAACCTCGTATTTTATCTACTCTGAAGCATCCAGGAGACACGGTTTCGTTGGGGAGAAACTAGATTTGTCTGACCATGATAACTATCCCTTGGACGTGGTTGTCCTTGGTGACAACGGACCGTCTCAAAAATGCAAGACGATTTATTTCATCAACAGGGATAACATGGGACCAATGATAAGCCTGGACGATTACAGCGCCGTGGATTGTTGCAAAGGAAAAAATAAATTCTCTCTTTGTGCTTTCAATGTTACTCAACCAGGTAGGAAAATTAACCGCGCGTTGTACATTGTAAACGATTTTACATATACATTTTTTACCTTCGGTGATGGGGACTCAAAAGAGGCTTGCCTGGGTAATTCACTAAGCTTAAGCTTAAGACTACCTCGTCTCGTCAGCGTGAGGTTCCATGTTGTTCCTCAAGTTTTTTTTCTATAAAACTTGAAATAATGTGTAGCATGAAAATAGATACTAGGGGCAGAGCTGAGTAACGTCTACTAGGGGCAGAGCTGAGTAACGTCTGCGCATGCGTTAAGCTTTGGCGCGGAAACCTGATTTTGAGTCGTTTGCATGTTTGGTTTTCCTACTATTGCTTCGAGGTGTTTTTTAACCTTGGCGTTTTATTTTTTCAGAACAACCTCCAAAATATTGTTCTCCCCTTAACATTTTCGAAAATGCAATTTCTCCTTTAAAAAAAACCGGAGATTGGAAAATACATTCAACGCGACAAAATGCCTCGGTTTTAAATGCCAGCTCCTTCTTTTCCCGCAAATTTCGCTGAATTTTTTAAATTTTCGCCCGCGTTATTGACCGCTCTGCTGATACTGGGCACTCTTTGGCATTAATTTGCGTCCCTTTAAGGTAAGTCAAGGATTTGCAGGGCTTTCACTTGGATGGTTCCATTCACTTGGCTTATAAAAAAAAGAAATAATGATAATAATAGGAAAGTAACTAAGAAAGAAAGAAATAAAAAATTACACAAAAGTTTATAACAATTTTTAATTTTCTCATGTTCTGAAAATGGTAAAAGTTCTAGTTATTAGTGAGGTAACAATATAATATTTTATAATTTAATAAAATAATAAATGTCGTCTAACAACGTTTACAGCTAAGAGATTGTCGGATAAATGAATATTTGGCCGAGAAGCGAATCTTTCAAAGAAATATTTGAAGAATATCTCACAGCCAAGGATATGGCTGTTATATTAGCGGATAGAGGTCAATTTATTTTATAACCCACCTTTTATATTTCAAACTGTTTTTAAGACACTAGTAAAAAGGCCAGTGTTGATCGAATTGTCGATAAGTATTTGCGACTAGGTTTTTAATATCACCATCATCGACTCTACAAAAGAAAATTGCTCTTCCGTATGGAGTAATGTACATGAACAGGTGAAACTTTTGAGTCAACGCAAAATGGCGGTTATTACGCGATAACTGTCCGGTGATTTTGCACCACGTGACGTAACATGACCGATAAAACTGCGCAGAATTAATGGTGGGTGATAATGGTTGATATGTCAAAAAAAACATTTCTAACCCAACTCTGTATTACTATGTATATCTATCAGTAAAAGTACTGCTTGAATTCTCTCGCCTCCAAGCGTTGCAAGCAATTTGGAAATCGTTTCGACCCGTTGATGCTACCTTCATTTTAACAAAAAGCACAGACCCAAAAAAATAATAGCTGGTAAAGTAGATGAGCAACTTTAAAAGAGGGTTTTGTTCATTTGCAGATAATCGTTTGACTTCTGGATGTCAGCCTGGTTGGTACGGAGTAGGAAAATCTTGTTTCATGTTTTATTTTGAATCACCTCGGGAGTGGCGCCTGGCGCGAACTTTGTGCCACGAACAAAATAGCGAAATGGCCACTGCCAAAAGAGTTGATGTACTGGAAGTCCTTGCCAATCAGAGGAAACATCTACAATCCCAAGATCTCGATCTTTTTCTCGGGCTAAAGAGCAAGTTACGCTGGACTTGGGTAGACGGCGAAAAGGTGTCAGATTCGCAAAAAGCTTTGTGGAGGCCTACCGAACCGAGTGGTGATGGTTACTGTGGATCTCTCCTGAGTTTTGTTAGTTGGGATTCAACTTGGCGTGGGTATGGATGGGGCTTGAATGACGAGCCCTGCACCGATCCCAGGAGATATATTTGTGAGGAGCCACTAGGTACTTTTCTCAACAACTTATGATGATATTTTCTAATAGTTAAATTTACTTGAATTGTACCTGAATTGAGGATATTTTCGAAGACAAAAACAGCCATACAGATTAAACCTTCAACATAACCCCACTGCGTTTCCTTTAAACTTTTTTTTAAAGCTTTAGATGTAATTGGTTCTGTTTCAAGTCAAGTTGTTATGTTGACGTTGCAGGTAAGCTTTGCTCAGACATTGTCTGACGACAAATCCAATTGATGAACTCAAGCGATTACTCTGCAGTTTATCTTGTTTCAGATGCGTTTGATTGAGCTTTAAGGGTGTTAAATTATGTCGTTTATCGCAGTATTTAGAGTGTGTCCAAGTGATTTTTTTTCTTCTGGTTCAAGATGTTCCTCTCCCTGTAGCTCTCTTCTTCATGGGTGGTATTAACAAAAGTGTGGACCTGAGCCCTGGTGGAGCTAGCAATGCTGTGTTCAGTGACATCACCTTGGCACCGGGTCCTTTTGGAAATCCAAATGGTTCCTTGTTTTTAGGAACTAGCAATAGCCATATGGAATTGGAAAATCGCGGAGAAATTGATACAAGGTTTTCTATAAGTGTATTTGCTTGGGTGCATCTCAGTAATTCTAGCACTGGTCAAATAATAGATTACGGTTGCTCGATGACGGTCTTCCATTCAACGCTCGGAGTTGAAGCACTTTTTAAGGAACGGGACAGTTCTAACAGTTATCTCCTGCATAAGAGGGGCGTTCTAAAAGCAAACTCTTGGAATTTCATCGGCGTTACGTATGACTACTTCAGCGGTATTGCAACTATGTGGGTTAACGAGAACATCGTAATGCGAAAACTTTTGTTTGCTAAAATGGAGTTAGCGACTCATGGGAATATTATTGTTGGAGCCTCCAAAAATAGAAAAATGCAATTCCGTGGCAGGATTTCTTGCTTGCAGTTTTATGAACAAGCATTATCTGAGGATCAAATCATGAAGGTTAAAATACGATGTAATAAAACTGGTAAGTGGGTTTAATTTACTTGTCAGTCACAATGCCCGCAGACCTGTAGAAAATAAAGTTAAAATCGAAAAGCGCAGCAGCGTAAGATTCTCAATAGAAATAAATGATAAGACAACAATGTATCTCACTTATAACATCGGTAAACCTCATCTAAGAACTTTTTTAGCCGTTACATTATTTTATAAGGTTCATCCGTAATTTTTGTTTCGATAATTCCATTCTTTTTTCAACGCATGGAAGTATCTGCACCTTCAGTGGAATACAGAAGTGTCGGATGCTACGCAGACAAGCCTCATCGAGCAATTCCAACACTTGAAGGAGTAGACCCTATCGCTGCCGAGAACTTCCGCGTGCGTACGAGATCGATTGAAAAGTGCGCCCTTGCAGCTCGAAAAAGAGGATTCACTATGTTTGCTGTACAATATGGCGGGGAGTGCATGACCAGCGCAACGGCAGAACAAACTTTTAATAGATATGGCGAGAGTAATCAATGCAATGCAAATGGGAAAGGAGGATCATGGGCAAACAATGTTTACATCATTCGAGGTTTGTAATGATACCATATTTTACATTGAAATGAGATTCAATGATGTAACGGTAAAATTCCATGAGTTCGTTTGCGTAATATATATTTTAGTGGCTGGAACTTACACTTTTACTGGCTTGGAATTTGTGAGTCATAAAACACGGTAGTTATTAATTTTCAGAGAACAACTTCTCCTGAAATGATTATAGAATTTATGGTTTATCAAATTTCATTTCAAAAGTACAGTCTAGCCTGAGCAGGGATTGTTTGTTTTTGCTTTTGTTATGTTTTTATTTTTCTCGAGTAGTCGAATAGAAACTCTTCAGTCATTTTCCATTTGTTTGAACATTTTGGGTGTATTGGATATGCAGCTGGATTTTTCCCCTATGATCGATTACTAGTTAGTTGTAGCTCATATTTGCCATAGAGTGCACGTTTAGAAATGTCCTTTTTTTAACGGCTTTGCGTGATAGTTAAATTGCTTAAACTTTAAATAGATTATATTGATGTTGGATGCTACGAGGATCGCCACTCGCGTGCAATTGCATCACTCGAACGAAAAGATCCGCTATTGACAGGATGGCACAAAATACGCAAGAACTCTATCGAAAAATGCGCTATAGTGGCTCGCAAAAGGGGCTTCCGCATGTTTTCAGTTCAGTATGGTGGGGAGTGTTACGGCAGTGCAACAGCAGAAAAGACTTTTGATAGATATGGCAAGAGCGATAAATGCGAAGGTGATGGAAAAGGAGGAACTTGGGCGAATCGTGTCTATGCTTTTCAAGGTTTGTCACTGAATTTATTTACTTATTTTCATTCAGTTTCTTAGTTGAGATATAATCAGGTATTTTGACGTTTTATGTCAATACTGATACCATTTAATCTTTGGTTCCCTGTTTGACGCTGGGATCTCTAATGTTTTTACAAAAGGGTTGAAGATATCATTGAATGATAATAGTACAGTTACTCTCACTTTACTAGCTCTAGGTTGCCGTTGATATTTGAATTAACAAAAAAGGCAAAACGAAGAAACAAAATGAATCAGATAATTTTATTTTTTCTCGTAGCGTCTACTTCTTGGTGCAGTCCCAGCTTTTTTCCATTTCATGGAGGTTGCTTTTCCTTAGATACCTTCACCAGAGTAAACTGGAAGCAAGCCTTGGAAAGGTGCAATTTTAAAGGAGGTACCCTGGCAAAGATTTCAAGGGAAGGGTTGAGACGTGCTCTCTCCGTTGTTTTAGAAGGATTCAGATCCCAGCGACCGAGTCTTTATAACTATTTCATTGGTATGAGGGGCCACTATGATGACTGGATGTGGTTTGATGGCACTTCTTTGAACGAATCGTTGTGGGTATCAGGATATCCAACGAGGGACGTTGACAATCTAGGCTGTGCTTATCTTTCGGCTGGTTCATCCAAAATAAAGAATGGTGTCTGCAAGTCACATAGATACCCTTTGTGCCAGAAACGATCGGGTAATTGCATTATGCTTAGAAGTTATAAGCAGATCTAGGAGACGGGCGTTCTCTGGTCAAGTCTAAAACCTTCTGAGAAACACGAAAAAAACAGTATCATAATCAATAACGGGAAATTAAAGGAAAACAACTTTTCAACACTCTCTTTTGGCATATTTAAATTTCTTTTTCGGGCAATGACATCAGAGTTTTCAAAGGCTTTAGACCTAAAACTGAACGTTTGCGTTCTAATCAATGTTTTGAATGGAGAATACCTTTTTATCATGTCAAGATAATGATCAACCACGTTTTCCCTTCTATTCAGATGGGTGCAGTTTGCTTTACTTTCACTGCACACTGCTTTATTTCTGTCTCGCGCAGATATCTCAGCTTTAAGAGGACTTAAACTGAAAGCTGAAAGCTTTCGTTGTAACACATGTTTTCAATTTAAAACGCTTTTTTAAACCATTTTTCTCTTCTATTTGAATAGTTACAATTAAATTGAGCCACTGTTGAATTTAGGCTTAAGAAGGTTCTTGTTGTAATTTTTATTATTTCATAGAGTACGTTGTACCATTTTGTTTGGGTTTGGTTTCTTCTTTCGAAGCATTCTTTTTTCCTCGTTATGACTACTTCCCCTTTTCCCCTCTTCTACTAATTTCAAGTGTTCCAAAAATGTCCACCGTAGCAAATTTCAATTATTATTCGTGGTATGATACATTAATTTTAACTATTTACAAAGCTTTTTACTCTGCTTAAGCTAAATATGATTCAAACATCTTCCAAACTGTGATGGCGATGTTCTTTAATTTTTTTTTTTTTGTCATGCAGAAGCTTCTTTGTCAAATCGAAGTCAAACCACTTGTTCCAGTGTTTTGCTGCCGTATGAGTCCTCTCTAGCCATTGATAAATCTTATACCACCTGCTTTCGTTCGGGAAGGGTAAGAAATTGTCATAACAAATGGAAAACGCTACTGTAGATGCACTGGATTTCCTTTCACATAATAAGAGGCCAAACATTAATTGTGTATGTAACGATTGGGTAAACTAATTGTGATACTTATTTCAGTGTCTTAATGTTTGGTGTGTTGTTTGCTTGCTTTCCGTAAAGTTTTAACATAACATTTACTTCGTTTTGTTCATTTATTTAGGAGTCGAACCCTTGGTGGCAAGTTGACCTTGATAATCATTTGTACGTAATCTCTGTGGTGATCACCGATAAAGTTGATTGCTGCCCACGGGATAACGGAATGATCAGCGTAAGAGTATTAAACAGTCCACACGATACAGACTCAACCTGCTCCAAATCGATGGAATATGATGGAGTAACCCAGCAATTTAAATTTTACTGCTCACCACCAGCGCTTGGAAATTACCTGAAAATAACGTTGACGGGCAATAACGTCACTCTTGTCCTGTGCCAAGTTGTCGTGGAAACTATTGGTTAGTTTTTGGTAGTTTCCTTTTAATATAAAAATTCCTTGTTCCTTAAGTACCTGGAGCCTTCCATGGGGTCACGTAACTAAGGCCGCGCTACCGAAGCCTTTCAGGAACCATTGTCTACTCCTGCGGTCATCGACTCTATGCATTTGGGTCGAGAAATTCATGTTCATTTTAATAGAATTAGTGCAAACAGCTCAGATTTCATAAATTAAATTCTTATCCCATCCTTTAATAAATCTTTACAAGCATAGGAAGAAAAGCCCATGTTTTTTTTTCAGTTTTCATACCCATGCGCGGTCTTATATGCCTTCCCCTCCCCTCTTACCGGAAGTAGCAGTTAACGCGTTGCAATGTGTCTATCCCCAATAGAGTCGCTTACGGAGGCAAAAGGAGTGCTTCGTGAGACATGGTATAGAATGAAAAATTACGAAGCTAGGAGCAAATCAACCATGCGCGAACATCCACTCATTCAAGGTCCGCCTGGAAGCCGGATAGTTTTGCCAGATTTTGATGCTCCTATCGATTTGGAAGACAGATACGCGCAAAGATTGACAGCTTACTTGCAGGTAAACATGAAATATCCCTATTTGAAGTGGAGTTCTTCCTGCTCATTTAAACCTTGTTTCGTCTTTATTTAGAGAAAATGAAAAAGTAGTCGTTATTTGTTAGCCTCACCCAATCGGTTTTCATTTTCAAGCTCCTAAGACAAACTATAATCGCCTACTCACCATTTTAGGTTCCTCAGAGCGGTAGCTACGTCTTTTACGCTGCATGTGACGATTCATGCGAGTTGTGGAAGTATAATGTCATAGAATTTGGATTTGCAAAAGATAACGCCGAATCAGACGAGAGTGCAAAGAACCGAAGTCCAATCATATCTGTTAAAAAAGGCACCAGATATCTTCAATGGGACAGGTAAGCGATTCATTCGAAGGATAAAAGGCCAATTCTCTTGAATTTTAAGACAACCAGATTTATGCTTAAATTTTTCGTAACCTGTCGTTTGAAGGTACGAAGAGCAATCATCGCAGCCTATCTTCCTTGAAAAATGTCGTATTTATCGTATGGAGGCGTATGGAAAAGATTTAGAGAGTAATGACCATATATCAGTGGGCATGCGTAGGCCGAATGGAGATTTTGAAAGGCCCATTCTTGGGAAAGGACTATTTTGGACAAAACCAGGTATTTCGATTTGGTTTTTTTTTTGTTTGTAATTTGTTTTTGTTTGTTTTGTTTCAAATTTTTTTTGTATTTCATTTTGTTTTCGATTATTGTATATATATATATATATATTTTTTACTTTTCGTATTTTTGTAGAGTTTTTGTTTGTTCCGTTTTTTTCTTTATCGAAGAGGCTTCGGAACGTCATCACCTTTCTTGAAAACTTGTGTCTAGAAAAATATATAGGGGAAGGATAATGCAGACAACTAGAAAAAAGCTAGAAACTAAAAAAGCTAGTTTGCAAGTGAACAGTTACCAGCGAGGAAAGAAAGTCTACATAAGAAAGGAATTGCAATAGTTGGCGTGCGCACTCTACTCTTTTTCTCCGAAGAAGACTGATTTCATGAACTTCATTGCGTTAACTTAGAGTATTTGCTGAATTCAAGCCGTGGTTTAAATCTTAAAAAATACTGGATCAGCGTCAGCTAGGATAATTCAAGGAAAAGCTTAAATTCTTGAATCTTAAACAGGGACAAGGAAATTGGCGGTTACACTCAACGATCTTGGAACGCCGATAACTGCTATCGTTGGGTCAAATCTACACATTTCAGGTTGGTATTGACACAAGAAGTTTAACACGTCAAACTTTCTTATTTCATTTGACAGAGAATTGGTGTGAAATATCACTTGAAGGCTTACATCGTCAAATTTAAATTCGAAATGCTAATTTTTTTTTAAACCCACAGGTGCCTACAGCTTCTGTTGTCAGGGCATATATTGCCCCGATTGTCCACTGCAACTGAACCTCTCAACCCTAAGACAAAATGTAACAATAAACTCAGCGGTAAACATGTCTTGTTTAAATACACCATTCAAGACTTTTTTTGACACAGACAGACAACCTGGAAATTATACAGTGAAGGTTAGTCCATTTCAGGATTACCTATCACCAGAATATAGACAGTTTAATAGCCACTATGTGATTATGGACAATTTGCTCTTGCTTTTATGTAGCTATTGAACCAAGAACTAAAACGAACGCTTAATAACCTTAGAATCAAATTTCTTTTCCTTTTTCAATTTTTCCCTTTTAAATTTTCCCTAAAATGTTCTTAAAAGAAGTTGATAACCTTGAAAAACTTCAAAATGTTCATAATGCGAGACTCAAATTTCGCATCAGATCAGCTATTCATTTGTGGACCATTCAGGAAAAATTCTTGAAGAGAGAGTGCTGGGAAATGTATATCTCAAAGGTAACTGCGTTTTATGAGTTTGACGATTTATTATTCTTACACTCTTTTATACCAGTTAAGCATTACGTAGATGGGTCAGCTTGTACGAGATTCAGAAGACTTCACAATAAATAAGAACTGAATTCAAACTTGAAAAGAGTTGGTGCAAAACGATTATCTATAGACTTTCTGTCTTTTTTCGAACAAAACCAAATTTTGGCGATCAATCAACCAAATGATTGGGTTGTAAATTAGTTTGCTGGGCCGTGAAGTTAAAATGGAGATAACTCAGAATATCATTGAGATTCCTTTCAAAACCAGGAACAGCGAAAAAGTGTATATATACGAGGCAAAGGCACTTTCATGAAAACCATATTTTCTTGGATTTATCTGCTGATTCTTGTCTCCGTTTTTGGTTAACATCCCTAAGAGAAAAAGCAATTTAGCAAACGAGTATAATAACTGCTTAAATGATGATTTAAACTCTCACAGCTGCTGTAGTATTAAAAGAATGCCATTTCGAGTCTGGAAATTGTGCAGGCTGGACTAACCTTGGAAGCCAGGAAAAGTGGAAGTTTTCCCTAGGTAGGAAGAAGGATGTTTCTGCCTGCCTAGTTTTTGTATAGAAAATGTACGTTGTAAAGATCTCTTCGTCTTAATCTTTTTTAAAACTGTCCCGGTCAATCTCCATACTTATGGAAAGGATTGACCTAAAGTAGGTTGGTCCTTTTCTATATAAATGTATTATTACTGACTCAATATTACATGTCCCAGGTCATTTTGCCTACATCGGGAGATCTTCCAGGGGACGGCTTAAAAGTCCTATGTTATCATGGAAACCAGCTAATGTAATAGTTAGTTTGTGCTTACGGTTTAAATACCTCATGCCAACTAAATCAAAGTCATACTTAAAAGTTCTGCTTTGGGAAGCAACAGAAGAAAGGGAGGTATTAGTTTGGCAGCTGCTTGGATACCACGGTTCAGGATGGTCAGTTGCTCAGGTGGTTTTGCCAAGCTCTGTAGCTATTCAAGTAAGTGAAGCTTCCAATTCGCTTGAGGGAAATCTCTTTTTACTTGCATTTATTGGTGAGGTTTATATCTATGCATGTGACAGCCTTGATCATTTTATTTAGTGGTTGATAACATCATGTTCATGTTTTGTGACAGGTTATATTTGAGGGAGAAGGCTTTGTTGATGACCCAGTGAATGTGGCAATTGATGACGTCAGCGTAACGACTGAGAACTGTATTTTACTACCTTACTTTGCGAAGCCAGGTGACTTTTTCTTTCCGCTCTCCCTTTTCGTCTCTATACTTACGAATAAGGAGCTTACCGAACATTTGAATTTTCCAAAATTATTGGTAGGCTGGTCATCACAATAGCAACCAAAGCAAACATGTAAGGTTCATGATTTTAGATATATGAAAATTCATGCACTGCGGTGGAGAGATGAAATTAAGAGATCCTCGCAGCTAAGAACACTACTGAAACGAGTAGTTGTAAATAAGACCTGAGAAAAATTCAAGCCCGTACGGGATTTGAACCCATGACCTCTACGATACCGGTGCAGCGCTCTACCAATTGAGCTAACATGCCAACTGGGAGCTGGGAGCTTTTCAGGTCCTATTTACAACTACTCGTTTCGGTAGTGTTCTTAGCTGCGAGGATCTCTTAATTTCATCTCTCCACCGCAGAGCAAATATATGAATTTTCATATATCTAAAATCATCATTCACTTGGATGTTTATTTGGACCCAATTCATATACCAGCTCCCAGTTGGCTTGTTGGCTAAATTGGTAGAGCGCTGCACCGGTATCGCAAAGGTCATGGGTTCAAATCCCGTACGGGCCTGAATTTTTTCCAGGTCCTATTTACAACTACTCGTTTCAGTAGTGTTCTTAGGAGGATCTCTTAATTTCATGTAAGGTTCAGTTCCAACCTTTTTTTAAGTCATCAGTGTTGGATAATAGTGCATTGTTTGTCAGATTCTCTCATAGAAGTGTAACAAAGTTTCCGCCATTAGTTCTATCTCTTTATGGCTTTTCACTTTTAAAGAAAGGAAAATGAAATAGAAACTTATTTTGCCGAGTTTTTTTAGGTTTTCAATGTGGCGAAAAAGAGTTTCGGTGTTACAATGGGGAATGTGTCAAAAACGATTTAACATGTGATGGTGATCTCGCGTGTAAAGATGAATCGGACGAGGAGAACTGTGGCTGTCCCTCCAATAAGTTTGCTTGCCAGGATGGAAAATGTATTCCTGCTGCAGCTGTGTGCGACGGTAGCAACGATTGCTCAGACGGAGATGATGAAAATAATTGTCGTAAGTTCATGACTGCACAATGATAAGGACATCACGGTAGTTTTCTCTTAGCCTTTATGGTCATCTCAGGCTGAAGAGTGATTTTTTTCTGATCGGTTTAGCTAAGAAAGTCGTTAAGTCTGGCCAGCGATGATAACATTTTTTTCTTTAGTCTGTTTTTCCGCAGTATTTGTATTCGCATGACTTAATTCAAAGATTTGCTTTTCAGGTGTTCCATGTCCCTTAAAATTTCATTGTGTTGATGGATCGTGCATTTCCTGGTCTGATACCTGTAGGGAAATACCGTTCTGTGGGGACGGGACTAACTCACCATCTGTATGTGGTAAGTAGGACACAGCGGTCTAATGTATACCTAGTTCTAATTCAGCGTAGTTCGTGTTAATTCACAAAAACTCTCGACCATGCCTTTTCGTGACCTATAACTCATAAAACCAATCATTATGATATCGAAAATATCCTGCTATACTCTAGAAATTGCAGTTTAAGAAACAGTGCTTTTCCCTCAAAATGTCTGCATTTCAGGGTCGGGAGACTGCCTTCTCAGTGATTTATCGTGTTTATCAGTCACGTCGGAAGATCTCTTGCAGTGTAAATCATCTTTCAGAGGTAACATTTATGTCAAATTACTGAGATGCTACTATACCTTAAAAGACCACTCTTTTTCCGGTCAATTATCTTTGTCTTCATCCTCTCCTTGCCTCTATGTTTACAATACGGTGTCAGAGCGTCTGATTCATTTGAGGACTGATTTGGTAGGCTTGTTTGATAAAAGACAGGGTTCAGATGAAACAAACGTAGTTAATTTTGATATTCGCGAATTACTAATTATAATTACGAAGACTAAGATACCTACAGTAAGGCAAATTCCACTCTTTGAAAAAAATACCAGGTCATTTACAGTCTTCATTATGGAAAATTGGAACAGTCAGTCTCAATGGTGAAATATCTCTGGTTCATTTGACACGTTGCAAATAATCGTACCAAAATGCCGTTGTTGTTCGTGAACAATAACCTCGTGTACCCTTGCAATTCAATATTGGAAAGCGACTCCGTATGCATGGAGGGAATGAATATCCAAAGCATTGTTATCCTTTCATGTTTCGGTAACTGGCTAATTTTTCCATTCAAACAGGCCATTGCAGTTTCGACGATGATTTTTGCACATTGAAATATGACTGGAATGCCACGTTCCAGTGGACTAAAACGTCAGGAAAGACACCAACGGAAAATACTGGTCCAACATATGATCACACCACGTTTAGTAAGGATGGTAAGGAGTGCCTTCAGGACTTACACTTCTTGAGATCATTTTTTCTCCCCTCGTTCAAACTATTTTTTACAAAAATGTCGAGTAGGAAATCCCAGTGAAATATAAAGTTATGAAATACACCAAGCAATGATTGTAATCTATCCAAGAAATATTTGGAGGACATACTCGACTAAATAAGGAAAGAATCCTGAAAATTTCGTCTAATTATTGACAGAACGATTTCTACCCGTCACTCTGATTTATTAAGCTTCTGATTTTGTTTTCTTGTTTTCTTGTTTCTAATTAATCTTTTCTTAAGGATTTATAGTTTTATAGATGCAATATTTGTAACTCCGTCATTGTAAAAAATGTAGTTTTGAAAATAATTTTGCAATGTTACCAAGGCAAATAAGCTAATTAAAATTTTCTAGGATCAGCCTCCTCGAAGTTCTATAATAACGTTGTAACGGTGAAAAATGCAGAATTTGCTACTAATGTTTTCGTCTTCCTACTTTTTTTTTTGCATAGCCTAAACTTTAGAGGAAACATAAGCATATATAGTTCTTATTCTGTAACAGGGTCGTATATCTACATCGAAGCCTCTCCACAAATACCTGGAGACGCAGCAAGGCTGTTTAGTGACTGGATGGAACCCAATGAAGTAGTTTGTATTCAGTTTTGGTATCACATGCACGGGTCAGACATTGGTAATCTGAGCATCTACTTAAAAACTAAGCAGTCAGAAACAGTTGTTTGGACACTTTCGGGAAATCAGGGGGACCAGTGGAAGTTCGGACAAACAGCTTTAAACAGTCGAGATGCCTATAAGGTACGTTTCCCTGTATTTATCGTTACCGAGTACTTATGACTGCAAACTTTAAGTTTTGTTTATCGACATCTATAGTTCATGAAATCAAATGTATGAAGGTACTTTTGCGATCATTGAATAATATCATAACTATCATTATCGCTGTTATCACTACTCATATCGTTAATGCTATGGTCATCCTTTTTTCCATCGTCATTATTGTTTTTCACAAGTTTATCATTGAAGGAACGGTTGGCTATGGAAGCAACGGTGATATAGCTCTGGATGATCTGACATTGCTTGATGGTAACTGTAAGACAATTATTACACAGAGTAAGTGATCTTCTGCAAAGTAAGATGTCTAGAAGCTAGTGGTTATTTATGATTTTTGTTTTCTTTTTGTTGTTGCTGTAGGAAGAGTGAATTAGAAATATTGCAAATTGATGTTTCTCATGATCCGTAATTGTAAATTTATATGTTGCTAGATAATTCCTTGCAACAAACAATCTTTCGACTAAAAATTACGATTCAAGTTTTGCCGTTAACTTATTGGAAATTTCGTTGTACCAGCGCAATAGAAAGGCCAAACGCAAAGAGAGAGTTGCAGGAGACAAACATACGCCTTGGTTATAGCACAGTGAATATAAATAATTTACAGGGCAGTTTTTTTTCTTGGTTGGTATGTAACGATAATGAGGTCTTCTGACCTCTTTGCACTTTTAGAGAGTTTGGACTGTGACTTCAAAGGAGACACATGCGACTGGGAGGCTCAAGGAAGGTGGACCCTTTCAAAAGGTGTGCCATGATTGAAAATTTACCGTGGAGCACTCTTTATTTGAGAGTCGATTTGAACGGTTATTGCATGTCTTTAACAATTTCCGGACTCTGATAATTATTCTCTATAATTATCTCTTATCAGATGGTTCCTCTATTTTTCTTCGCCCTGAAGCATACGCGGTGCGTCATTCTCTATTTTCGCCTCCGAATATAAATACCAACGAATGGAAGTGTTTTCGTCTTTGGTATTTCATCGCAGGCAACTACGGTTATGAAGGGTCGATAACAGTGCTATTAAAGATGTTAAAATCAAACCTAACGAGTTTACTTTTCTTCGCGGACAAGGCCACTTCTGAGGCAACATACACACAAACCCCGTTACCACAAAATTTCACAGATGCTCAGGTATTGACAAAATACACTCGTGTTGTAGCCGTAGATCTTTCATAGGCTTTACAAGCTTCTTATGAATTAGATTTATTTTAGATAAATTTGATATTGAATCGGAGAAGCTTTTAGCTTAAAACTAATGTTTCACACTCAAGTGGTGCTAGTCTGCTATTGACAATGACATCATCTCATATCATTCTGTAGATCGAAATAGTGGGAACGAATGAATTGAAACTTCTGGCGATCAGACAAGTATCCTTTTCCAAAGATTCTTGTGAGCATATTCCTAAGCCAAGAAATGGTAAGTCACCATCACGATTGATGGCGTCTATTCACGCGCATATTGTTCCGACTGTTGCGTTTCGAATAATGACTATGTAGCTCTAAATGTCAATAACAACGAAGGTTTCCTAATTGTTTGGCTCACGTCTGTACCACATTATTGGAAGTATATCATGACTATTATCTTTATACAGAGACTAACAGCTATAAACAGAGCTTAAAGGATAACCACTTTCGTAACCGCAAAAAAAGTTTCATTCAAATATTCGATGTCGAATAATACAATATCAATTTACACGGCGTATAAGTTATTGAATTTGCATTAATAGAGTCGAAAGACATAGTTGCTAAATACGCCTTGCAAGGGCCTGCTTTAAACCGATTTTTTTCGTATTTTATCATCATGTGATCTTTAGATTTGCATCAGCATAAACCTCTTGGAATGGAAAACAATGAAATCCTCGACAAGAAGATCACCTCATCTTCAGAAGTTGATGGGGTTCATGCCGCCATCCAAGGAAGACTTTACTTCCAAGCAACCCCAGGCAAAGCAGGGTCTTGGTCGGCTGATTCAGAGGACTTAACACCATGGCTTCAAGTTGATCTGAATATTCGGAACACAAGAGTTACTGGCGTTGCGACGCAAGGGAGAAACGGACCCTTCGCTCAGTGGGTTACGGAATATAAGCTCCAGTATAGCAATGATGGGATAAGCTTCATATACTACAGGGAACCCGGAAAAACCTCAGAAAAGGTACGTGCGAGATGTAATAAGACGTTCATCATGGATGCATGTCCAGTACAATTCAAAATTTTTGCAGTATGTAAAATTCTGAGCATTGACGAAGCTGGTTTAAAGAGGCGGGAAAGATGGCTGTTGATATTAGGTTCGGTTGTCAGATGGAGAAACATGCAATTCATTTGTCAATGTGTGTTTCTTGGGAACAGTTCCACACGCTCGCGAAAAATAGATGATGTATTTCTTCATGACCAAGCGCTTATTTACACACATGATTTTTTACATCACTTATCCTCAGATCACAATTCCCTAATAAGGCCATTTATCTAGCGAACATTATCCCGTAAGAATTTTGTACATGAACAATGCTTAGCACAGATTAGTCATATCTTTCCGAGCGATTGTTTAGGGGCTAAAATGTGTGTTAATCAACATCGTAGAACTAATTATTGGTATTTACAACACAAAATTAACATAATGCGATCTTTTGTCGACACAGCACTTTGCTGGAAACGCTGACCAGGATGCTGTTGTTTTTCATGAACTTAATCCACCAATCAGAGCACGTTACATCCGCTTTCGACCTGTGGCTTGGAACAAAGCAGCTTCAATGAGAGTTGAACTGTACCAGGGCGTGGAAGGCAAGTCAATTACTTATGGACGTTTAGTTCTTCTATCTTTTCTTTTCTGCGAAAACGCTTGGAATGAGATAGAATATTCGGTATCACTTCGCAAAAAAAATGCAAACCAGTGTCGGTGTCTTTTTCTGTGTACAAATTATAGACACCATTGGCTAGAATAATGATGTATGTA
Source organism: Pocillopora verrucosa (assembly GCF_036669915.1). NCBI lineage: Eukaryota > Metazoa > Cnidaria > Anthozoa > Scleractinia > Pocilloporidae > Pocillopora > Pocillopora verrucosa. The sequence continues at coordinate 26,832,925 of NC_089315.1, read as the reverse complement.
TTTCCAAGGGAGCTCTCATAATAATCGCTGTCTAGAAGAATGTTATTTACAAGTCTATGGAAATGTTTTAATTCTCATAAAGATAGCTGTTTTCGAGACCATCGTGCACAGGTATGAGATCTCGGTTTGTTAGCTTGAACAGTGCTTGAAGTCAATAGCTCCCCCAAAAGTTGGTGATTCATCGATAAGGATTGACAATGATCAGTAACATCGATGACGTATTTTTCCTAACAATGATCTGCTTCATTACCGTTAGAGTGTAATGAAGCTCTGGGAATGGAAAACAGCGAAATCTCGAGTGGACAAATTCTTGCCTCTTCTCAATGGGATGGATATTCCACTGCAAGCCAGGGAAGATTATTCTTTCAAGCGACAGAGAGGAAACTGGGTGGATGGTCAGCTGGCAAAAAGAATGCAAAGCAATGGTTTCAAGTTGATCTGGGAAGTCAGTATGTTAAAATCACAGGTGTAGCAACACAAGGCAGGCAAGACCACGATCAGTGGGTAACCAGTTACAAACTGCGGTACGGGAATGACGGAGAGAGCTTCCAGAGCTTCAAGGAAGAAAGGGATCTCGAGGACAAAGTGAGTATAAAAATAGCCAATTAAATGTTTATCATCCAGATATGTTTTAGCAAACAATAACCAATGTCATGAAATTGTCATTTTTCAACTTCTGATAATGTTATCATCCATCTTAAAGGTCAAGCGTTAAAACTCTCTCAGCTAATCAGTTTGTCAGAAAACCAGTTTGTTTGTCAGAAAAATCTCCGCCTTGGTCAGTTAATATCATCGGTGCTCATCGTCTTTTGTTTTTCTCTTTAATGAGTTGGAAAGTTAGACGAGTCTAATGTTTTGATATGCTATGAAGTCTTATTCACCAGTTCTCGTGTCGGGACCTTCTTAGCCGCGTACATGTTACCATATCCTATGCAGATATCCCATATCTACTGAAGTTATCTGCGTTTTAAAGAAGCCCTCTGTTGTAACTAATCAACAAGTCTTACTTTACATTCGTCTTATATAGGAATTTACTGGAAATGTGGACCGTGACAGCATTGTTCGTTATGAACTTTACCCAGCCATCAAAGCCCGTTACATCCGCCTTCAACCTCTTTCTTGGCATAACTGGATATCTATGAGGATGGAATTGTATGGCTGTTCAGAAGGTAGGCGAAGTATTAGCTTCTAAGTGAAAAGGAGTTTAATTTTTCTACGATATCTTTATCCGATACAGGTCCACTACCTTAAAAAAAGGTTCTAACCCTATTGCATACAGTTGCATAATCTTTCCTTTTTCTTTTCAAATTTATTTGTTATCTGACTGAGGACACCTACGAGGGAACAATTGTTTAGAGGGTATTTAAACTTGGAAGATATCATTAGCAAGTATAACTCAAGAAAGTTTCGGCATAGATCGTGATTTGGGATATTCATTTACCTGATTCGATTTCAATGAAACAAACAGAATGTCAAACGGATCTTGGCTTAAGAAAGAGAACTATTCCTGATGCACAGTTAAGTGCTTCATCGCAGCTGAATCGTAACCATGCCGCATCTCAAGGAAGACTGGACTATGAAGGTGAAAGGTGGAGAACGTCAGCCTGGTCATCGCGCACTAACGATAAAAGTCAATGGCTCCAAATTGATCTTCGAAGTATCTACATCAAAGTAACCCGAGTGGCGACGCAAGGTCGAACCGGCTACTACAAGTACTGGCAGTGGGTAACACATTACATGCTGCAGTTCAGTGATGACGGAGAAAACTTTACTTTCTTCAAGGAACTAGGAAAATCAACGGCAAAGGTAATACAATATATTTTTACGGAAATGTTAGCGGCGTGTTCTGTTACAATGATATATATTTAGACAAGCAAATTGCCGTTCTCTCAATTTAGGATTTTAGTGGCAACAACGACAGCAATACCGTTGTTCATAATGACTTAAACCCACCGATCAGAGCTCGTTACACCCGCTTTATCCCACAAGCTTGGTATGGCCATATATCGATGAGGGTGGAGCTCTATGGATGTCTGGAATATAATAGTAAAGGTGAGGAATGCAGGTTGGACTTAAAATAGGAACATCTCTTTACGAAAACAGCGAACGAAAATTATTCGACGAGTCCTGTAAATGTATCAATAGCACAGTGCAGCTTCTCATCACAAAGTAGTTTTATGTAGACAAAGTCAAGTGTCAGCTCTATTTCTTCTATATTTATTCCTATAAAAGCTCACCTATTGACTGAATGGCTGACTGACTAATATATTGACGGATCAACAAACTAGTTACCTGACAGAGTGGCTGATTGACTAGCGGACAGTGTCAGTACGACAAGTTAGGGCTTCGACAAGGCTTTGTTAACACATAATCCTACTTTATCAGTGAATTCTGCCGGCACATTGGATTTGTTAGGTCTTACCTCGGATATTCTGGCCTTGACTGCCTTTCTCCAAGATACGAGTTATGGCTTGACCGAACTTGCCTGATACGGCGCCCACGAGTTCCACCTGACGCAGTTAGGTATAGTAGCTATTCTTGCAAATAAAATGTTTGACATGGTCTTTACCCGCATTTACTCCATAAAGTTTCCATGAATGTATCCAAATGTCGACAAGCCCTTGGTATGCAAGACGGTATAATATCAGATGGACAAATCAGTGCCTCTTCGGAATATAATAGCGAACATGCTGCAATCCAAGCTAGGCTGCACCTTGCACCAATGACCGCAGACAAAGCTGGGTCTTGGTCAGCAGAGAGAAATAATTTAAATCAATGGTTGCAAGTGGATCTAGGAAGTCAGTACACGAGAGTAATGCGAGTCGCAACGCAAGGAAGGCATGATGATAGCAACTGGGTGACAAGGTATAAGCTACAGTATGGCAATGACGGAGAAAAATTTCATTACTACAGGGGATCCGGAGAAATTTCAGTTAAGGTAATGTAATTAATGGATCTACTGCACTCACTGGTATTTCATTCTTCAATCCTAAACTTTCAGCCTTAATTCCGATCCAGAGACCCAAAACTTTAATCTTTTTAAGGTACGAGAACAAATTCTACAGGTCATAACTCTCGATTTGTTTAATGTTTTTCATTAAAAAAGAATGGTCCTTTCCCCGTGGATATCACAATAACTTATCTAACCGTATGTTAAATACAAAATAATATGTCTAAAAAAGACGAAATCAGAACATACCACTTTTATAATTAATGATTATTCGCGTTCGAAAGAATCAAAAGTCGCAAGAGGAAGAAGAAGGTGGGTCACTCGCCTTCAGAAACTGCAAACTTCTCGCAGAATGCTTCAAATGAGAGATATAAATTTATTTAAGCAATTGCAACGATGAACATTCAAAAAACCATTAACGGTTCCTATACTTTTTTTAACCTAGGATTTTATTGGAAACTCTGATCGAGACACTGTCGTTTTTAGTGAACTAAACCCGCCAATCTATGCACGTTTTATCCGCTTTCGACCACAACATTGGTTTGGCCACATAGCTATGAGGGTAGAGGTCTATGGATGTCAAGGTGAGGAAGTATTAATGTTCTGAGTAATGAAAAAAATGCAAAAAACATACGACTTTACGCATTATTTTCATAATCTTTCAACTTTTATTTAGTCCCCTATATTGTTCTTTAATTCCTTCTACCACACCTCCTGCAGTGCACTAGCATTTTTTGCATGTGCTCGATTGCTGTCAATGTTTGTAACTCCGGGTCAGGATTGCGTCACCAGTTATGATTTACCAACAATCCGTGCTTGTTTGTTGTTGTTGTTGCTTTTTTAGTCTGTTTTTGATTGTTTGTTTGTTTGTTTTTTTTACCATGGAATTTGAGAATAAATGTAAGTACCAAGAATTTTTATAGATTTCTTGAAACCCTCAGAATGTACGAAACCTCTCGGTGTGGGTAGTGGTGCGATATTTGAAAGACAAATGAGTTCTTCTTCCCAACTGGACGATGCTCATGCCGCTGTGCAAGGAAGACTCAATTCCAGGACAACTGAGGACAAAGGAGGATCCTGGTCCGCTGCTTCGAACAACCGCAACCAATGGCTTGAGATTGATCTGGTCAGTCAGAACATCAATGTGACCCGTGTAGCCACTCAAGGAAGACATGATTCCAGCCAGTGGGTGACGAAGTACAAGCTGCAGTACAGTAAAGATGGTGTAAACTTCCAATATTACAAAGAGCCAATGGAAACTGCACATAAGGTGGCACTTATTTGTTCACAGACAAGTTTACTTCAGTTTCCTCTTCAAATTCCCTTTAATCATCTTTATTTGCCAAACACCAAATTTCCGTCGCATCAGTGTATTTTTTCGCCTTTAACCTGTAGTTATGATGCCCTAAAGTCAATACTAAGTTTCGTAACACCTTAGCATACTGATTACAAAGATGAATTGTCTATTAGATAGGTAAAAAGAAACAGATTACTTCTTGTTATAAGGAAAGAGGTGAGACTACTTCACACTTAATATATCGACAGTGGTTTAGCGTGGTGTGTAACCTCATCGACGACGATATTCGTCATTCCAGGGGTCAAAATGTTGATTGTTGATGCTTGATTGTCGATTTGCTTTCTTAACACATATCGACGTCAAACAAAACGATTCTTTCAGTGCGTGACCATAGCGTGACACTTTGACACGAGCTTCTGTTATGCTGAGCTCTTTACTCTTATCGACAACGGCAAATTGGCTGATGAGATTGCGATGTTACTGCCAATTGTGGTAAAATTAGGATTCCACGTGAGTTCGGTAACAAAGCAATACGCTTTTTTCTTAAAAATGCATACTTTATCCTAAATATCACGATTATCGAGATTATCAAGAGTACAATTTATAGCTGAGATGGCACTCCATACTATTTTCAATCTGTAGATTTTTGATGGAAACGTTGAGCAACACGCCGTTGTTTATAATGAACTTGTCCCGCCTATCAAAGCACGTTTCATCCGTTTTCGGCCTGTTGACTGGTATGGTCATATATCAATGAGAGTAGAACTTTATGGATGTCAAGGTAATTTATGATGTGTTTCCTTCCTAAAGACTCTCATTCAATTCATCAAGCGACCAAATAATCGAATTCAGACTTGTTAGGTTTGGTTTAGGATGTCTATGATACCTCCACCTATAGCAAAGGGTGCGAAGTGAATCCGAGATTGTCTTTTTGCCGAGTAAGTCTTGATATCGAGGCATTGCAAGGAAGCATATGTATGTTGATACTTGCTAAATGATCAAACATTTCCGTGCAACACCGGCGTTTTCTAGTATAAGGATATGGTATCTCAAAGTGTCTTTTCCACCCTTTTAGATGACCGTCCCTGTGACACATCAGTAGACTGGTGTGGATGGAAAAACGAACGTGGCTGGAAAAGTATCAAACATAAAGATCTTGATCAGGTCTATCAGAATGAAGGTGGCGGTGGTAAAGGTTCGTGATTACTTCTTCTGAAGCTTTATAAGAATTAGATGTCTTTTGTTTTGATAACAAAATATTTTAGTATTTGTAAAAGACATCGAAAAAGAGATAACGATAGCGCTACATTATGTATTATTTTGCTTCCGCTATGTTTTTTCCGTCCAAGGTTTTAGTGACAACAACAACTTCGAGGTCCTTCTCCCTGACAGCGAATATGGTTACATATCATTATCTGATGTGATACTGGATCAATGCTGTTTTACCATTTGCTTCTGGTTGAAAACCGCTAGCAGCGGCTTCTATACAGAATACAATAATGCAGGATCAGCCAAAGAGAACAAGACTCTAGTTTTTGGAATCTATTGTGGAAACAACACATTTTCCCTTCAAAGCGGGAGCGAGAGGAGGTATCAAAGTGGAATCAGTGCAGGGTTGCTTCTTGTCTTAAATTTGATTCACAACCATTGCAATTACCCTAACAGAGATGAAGCCTGAAAATTATAACTCGTTGGCAAGTTAACTGCCTAGAACCGCAGAACCTCGTTCTCTCTGTTACTTCATTCAAAGCTTATGAAATGGTGTGTCAGTATTGAGTGTGATATGCTATCTGTAATTACCATTTACCGAATGTTGCAATAAAAAAGAATGAAGAGAAATTATAAATAAGCAAAAGCTAAACATTTTCCACTCAACTAAAAATTTTCATTTGAATTAAACAAAACTTAAAACATAATCAAATAAGTCAAATAGTCAAAGAAATCGAATAGGGAAGGAATGGGGAGTTTTCTTTAGGTCAATATGAACAGTGTCCTTCCATCTTCCTGCACAGCGAGCAGTCAATGGACGTTATGGACTCCACCTGGCACCACGTTTGTGTCTCCTGGGATGGGAGAGTTGGGCTACTTGCAGTTTTCAAGGATGGTCATATAAATTTCAAGTTTAATGACTTTATGGGGCCCCTACTTCAGAAGCCGAATGAAGGTAAGTAGAAGACATATACTATTTTTCTTGGGGGCTATGGGTGAGGGACCTTTGGTGCAATTTTTTTTTTTTTTTTTTTTTTTTTCGGATATGAACGGGTTCAACGAGGGAATTAATGCTGGATGATATTCAATTTTAGTTGACAAATTCAGCCGAAAGGCTAAGTTTGAGTTAGGTTTGATAATGGCAATCATTTTGCGAAGTTAACTTATTGTTTGCGGATAAAGCATGAGAGGCCCATGATAAAGGAGGAGCTATTCAATCAAATAACTCAGTCACTTTCACCCTTTGCTCCTATCGACCCGTGAACAACATGCTTTGCATCTTTTGATCCGCTTAAACGAATTTACCCAGAGAAAAATGTGTTTTAATTTGCAAATACAGGAATCGTGACGATTGGTTTTAGGAATATAAATGGAACTGCTTCTACTGTTCTTGGTAAACTGAGTGGCTTCAATATTTGGAGTACCTTGGTCACAACAGGGGAGATACTGCGCATGTCATACGGATGTGGCACGGAAGCTGGCAATGCGATGTCCTGGGGAAAAGTTAGAAATGGGCTGATTGGGGAAGTGGAGATGAAATCACGTCCAACTTGCAACGATGGAAAACGTAAGGCATACTTTAATAACTTCATCATTGTCATCGTTGTAAGCCAAACACTAAGATCACTTTTGTTGTTGTTTTGGTTTTGGTTTTAATAATAATCTCTTTATAAACGTGTTTCATTCCATCAATATAAAAGGATAGTTTGATACAAGAGCCATCTTCATGTCTGTTGCTTAATTTTATGATTTGTCTTTTCTTATTTTGTTTTCCTTGTGGTTATTGACATTATTTCCTTTTCCGTTCTTTATTCTCTTTAATGGTGATATCTCCTCGAAGGTAAATCACTAGTGTCAACCAGTAGTCGAACAAAAATCATCTCTATTCAGTTAGTCTAGTTCTCTGTCATGACCTATTCAAACTAATGACGACAAGGAGTTCTTTTAAGACAGGATTGCCTCAATCTTCGGCTGGCAGGAGGTGATTCTGGGCTCTAATGAAATTGCAGCATGATCAGCGCAGAATACTACAAGTCTCTAATATGTTGTGGGTCAAAATTTTTCATCAGCGTTGCTTTGGTCTTTTAAATGAAATTTGAAGGAATGCGCGATCCTTTTTATCACACGCGTGTATCATTTGCCACACTCAAAATTTATGATCAGGATCACAAACATTGTGATTGTATGACCAACAGGTGCCAGGCTTGTGGTAGATACCGTCGATCTGGAGCCAAATGGGACGGCAGTTCTTGTGAGCCAGACATACAATAGATCAAGTGACGGGAAAAGCAGATGCTTGAGGTTTCGCTATATGCTGCAGGGATCTGGAGATAAAACGTTGACAATTTCCCAGAAAATAGGAATTTATCGTGAAATACCCATCTGGACTTGGAAAGGCAACTCTGGCCGGGACTGGATTTATGGTGAAGTTCCGCTGACCTCTACTACGAAGTTTAAGGTAATATCAAAACTGCAGAACTTACTTTAATTTATCATGGCTACCACAGAGCCTTTTGGTGTCCTCGCAATGCAATGATCATGCAGGCCATCAATTTACGCTGGTCATTTAATGGTATTACTGTGAAGGTGAAAAACGTCTTCCACAATACCTAAAGTAAATTAACAAACTTCTTTTCCTTTTTTTAGATTTTGATCAAAGCTCAAAAAAGCAGGGAGAAAGACTTGATTGCTTTAACAGGGATATATGTCAAAGAGGGACTCGATTGCAAACTTAGGCCGCTGTCGGCAAAGCAAGGTAACTCGTTTACATGTATAAAGGGGTAAGTTTCTAAAGAAACTGTGGTGCTGCGTCGGTGGGAGAGTATAGCAGGTATTTAGTGTTAACAACTGGGTTGAAAACGTAAATTAGCCACCGTAAAGGGTAAAAAAGCTGACGTTTCGAGCGTTAGCCCTTCGTCTGACGAAGGGCTAACGCTCGAAACGTCAGCTTTTTTACCCTTTACGGTGGCTAATTTACGTTTTCAACCCAGTTGTTAACACTAAATTACCTCGTTTACATGTACCCTGCCTTGCATTATTACCTTATGTTATATGATCTTTTTATAGTGGCTGATAAAATTGGCTTAAAATTTCAAAAGAGGAAAGACTGCATTACTTTTAGCCCGCTTTCCAAGGATCTTTTCTTTTATAACTCCATCGGAACTAAGTTGACCATTCGTTTGTGCATATATCATCTATCTATATATTTCTATTTACAGCTTGTAATGAGGATTTAACTGATCCATCAGGATATCTCTTTTCACCGGCCTATTCCGGTGATGTTCTTGATGATATCGCTTGCACGTGGTACATTACCGTTCCACGCAATAACAATATTCGCTTGGAATTCCGAGATTTCCGTCTTCCAGACCATCCCACATGCAAGGGCTGTGATCTTCAAATTTTCGATGGAAGTGAAACGTCTGCTCCTGCGATAGGTCGATTCTGCGGATATATGTATCCTCCTATTGTCATTTCTTCATCAAATAATCTCAGGATTGTTCTGCGTTGTGCTGCCAATCCGTACACAGCAAGATTCAAGATTTTGTATAACTCCACGGCTGGTATGAAACGCTACATCTCTTTGACTTTTTATTGCAACCAAGCATTTTTTTTTTTGACCTTCCACTTTCATAGCTCTTATGAAAAATGAGATAAAATAATGGCATGCACATGTCACGTCATAACTTCATGTTATTGTTTACTTTTCAATTCTTTAGCTCACAAGAGTTTAGAGTCGTCCTGCTCACTACAGCAAGGTACACAAAGAATCTTCAGCTAATTTCCGTTCCCTTTTTTCTCCCTTTGAATTTGAATTTGTGCCTACGTTTTGTGAGACTGTATTAATTATTATATCATGTACCTCACGGTCGCTAATAACTCCTATTTAAGTCAAGTTTTGTTAGCTGTATAAAAATTAATGAAAAGGAGCTAACTAATTTAGTCTTTCTTCAGCCTTTTGTTCCAAAACTAAAAGTATTTCGGTGCTTCTGTTTTACTTCAACTTGCAAATGATGATCTCAACTTACTCGCCTATCAATCACTGCTAATGACCTGTGTCTTACAATGCGTCCCAGAATGCCCAGCAAGCTGCAAATGTGAAGAGTTTGGTGGACAAGAAGATAAGAAGATACTGGTGACCGGAGAAGACTTACTTAATGTACCGAATCACCTTCCAACAAACGTTGGAGCAGTGTATGTGATATTTGGGGTCCTTTTTATCTTTAATGGCCTCTTTGTTTTATCGTCTTTTCTTTCCGAACAACGAGCTGCTAGTTCTTTCCTCCTGTTTCGTTAAATAACTGATATTATTTTCGTATGTTTAAAAAGGTTTTTTGGGCAAAATCGGATCTCCCAATTGCGCGAGGAGGACTTCATAAACCTCTTGAAATTAGAATATATGTAAGTAAACCTATTACTTTTGTTTAAGATTGTTCATTACTTTATTGCAGTGACTGTATTAATCTTAATCATTTTTCTGTAGCTAATGAGGATTATGGTTGAGAAAACCATTCGATTTCCTTAACCAACGCCTTGATTGACAAATTTTGGGCGGAAGAAGTTTTCCCAGTACCTTCTGGACTGAGATGAAAACAAACTCAATGTCCTTAATTTGAGCTTAAAGCTGTTGTGTTACCGATTTGTAACAGTTCTCATCTCTCTCTTCCTCTTCCTCAGCGATTTAAGCTTCAATTCCCTGCTTCACGTGGATGAAGACAGCTTTCAAAATGTGACATCCGTCAAGACACTGTAAGTATCAATTGAATAGTCATTTATTTCATAGTGACAGAGCAACTTTTCTGTCACGTAGTCTGGTGCAAAGTCGATGATCACATTTGTCTCAGCAATCGACTTTTCTTTTCTTTTTGTCGCAGGAGACTTGATTTTAACTTTCTTCGAGCTCTTCCTGTTGGGGCCTTGAAGGGACTACCCAATTTACGCGTACTGTGAGTTTCATGTGAACAATGTTATTCTTGTCCTATGTGTTCTCCTTGGGACATAAATGTGCTTAGGTGGAACTTTGCACTTTGGAAAGAGAGAACGAGAGTACGGGGAAAGGGGTTTTATGTTATGACCTCTTTTAAAGTGAATAAAAGAGATTGATTGTTTTATTTCAGTGACTTAGGACGGAACCTTCTACGGGTTGTATTCGGCGAGATGCTCGATGGACTTTCGAATTTGGAAGTTTTGTATGTACTCATTTTCACTATTCTGATAGTTTTAGGTCTATGATAATTAGCTTAATCAGCTCACCTCTCTGTTTTGTTTGCAGGAGTTTTCGCTCTAACCAGATCGAGCTGCTGGAATACGGTGCTTTTAAGAACAAAAGCAATATGACTCATCTGTAAGTGCACTAAAATGGTCTCCAGCTCACTCAGGTCACACTTGGTCACTCAGTATTTACTAACACCAGTTGATTTTGAATGTCATCGGAAAAAAATCAATGGAAAACATGTGACCGGCCAATAGAACCATGGGCCTGATTTCCTTAAGAGTGGGTAGCTCTATACAATGGATAAATTTATATCTGGTGGATAGCACAGTATGTTTTGTCAACGCTTATACGCTGGACAGCTATTTATCTATTGGATAGCGTTATCCGCCCTTTGAAAAGCTAGGCTCTATTGTTTCTGCCAATCAGCAGATACATGTTTCTTTCTTTTAATTTTTTTTTTATTTTTCATTTTCAAACAATATTATTCTTGTGTACATTTAGGTACCTGCAACATAACAAGCTCAAAGAAGTGTCAAATGGGATGTTCAAAGACCTTATGAATTTGAAAGTATTGTGAGTGAATTTTGATATCATAGTCAGCACAAATCCTATGGAAAGAGACAATAGTATGAGTATATTGCTGTATTTGTTATATGGTTGTTCTATTTAAAACACAAGGACGTCGTAAATTACATGTTTTGAATTTTTTATCTTAATGAATTATAAATTGCTTTTATCCCTCATTTTCGAAGGATATCAAATTTAAGTCAGGTTTCTATAGAAAAATATAATAATAATAATTATACATATGAAATATATATATTTTTTTTTTATCAGACCTCGAGACATGATGATATTATCTTTCAGCTGACATAGCTAATCTTTTGTTGTTGTCGTTATTATTGTTGTTTTTATTAATCACTGGCGAGACATTTCCTTAATTTTCTAAATTATGTGCTTTTTCTTACCATGATCTATTTGAAATCTCCAGAAATCTTAGCAGGAACAAATTAACAACTGTTTCGAAGGAAACCTTTCAAGGGTTGAAGTCACTCGAGTATTTGTAAGTGTACAATGTTGCTGAGAAAAAGTAAATTATCCATTTCCCTTTCGTTTGTACCTTACAGGAGAGCTGTATTCACATTTTGTTAGTTACTTAATGATTTGATTTTCAGCAAAATAGTAATGAAAATTTAAAGTTAAATTATATTAAAAACCCTTCTACCACAACTATTCAAGTATTTACTGCAGTTGATGAATGGTTGATCACTTTTCAACTCAGTCATTTATCAATGATACACTGCGCGAAATGATTTTTTCCACCATCAACCAAGTTGCACAATGATTTGAGAGAGAAAAGAGAGAGAGTATTATTTTATAAAAATTTGAGATCAGCGAAATTCGTTATTTTCATGTTGTGATTGAATAATTAAACGCATAATTCAGTTTGATGTGAATTTCTTATGCATCAGTTGAGTCGATATTGGGACACAACGGAAAGTGAATCAGTTATTCTTGTTTACTTTGTTGTGCATTAATTCAGGTACCTGGGTGGCAACAAACTTACCAGAGTACCTCCAGACGTATTCAATGACCTCAAGAAGCTCAGATATTTGTGAGTGATTTGCTTTTCAATCTTCATCAGTCTAAGTTGCGTAAATACTAAAGGCAGCTCATTGTACCAACAAACAAAAACTTGATCATGATTTTTTTTACTTAATAAAGGAAAATTTTCTAAATCAACTATATATTTCCCACTTTAGGATTATGGGTTAAAGTCACTGCTCTTTTGAAATTAATTCATTTTTAAGGCCCTTTTTAATATCCAGACGTTCGACCGTTCCCCCGTTGTAAAATGACGCTTTCAGAATTTTGTGAATTGTCCGTATAAGAAAGCAAGATTAAATTATTAAAGAAATAAAGGTGAGGTTTCCCTATTTTGCAATTTCAACAGGAGACTAGATCACTTCATACTCTGTTGTTACGCCAAGAAGTCAATTGAAGGAGTTGCTTGCGATTCCCCAGTCAATGAATTCTCGAGCTGCGATGACCTCATGAAAAACAAAACTCTTCAAACTTGTATCTGGATTCTGGGAATCTTCGCCTTCTTTGGTAACCTGTTTGTCATAATATGGCGAATCATCGATAAAGAGGAGAACAGAATTCACTCGTTCTTATTGACAAATCTAGCATTTGCCGACATGTTCATGGGTGTCTACTTGCTGGCAATTGCCATAATGGACGCAAGGTGGCAAGGTGAATATTTCAAGCATGACCATGAATGGAGATCTGGTTGGGGTTGTCGAATCATTGGAGTTTTATCGATGCTTTCCAGTGAGGTATCTGTACTAATTCTAACAATCATCACCACGGAAAGATTTATTGCAATCGTCTTCCCTTTCAAATTCAAACGCCTGACCATCAGATCCGCTGTATTCACCTGCACAGGAGCGTGGATATTTGGAATAGTTATCTCAGTGATTCCCATAACCGGAATAAACTATTTTTACGATCAAAACGGTGATTTCGGTTTTTACAGTCGTTCAGCAGTTTGCCTTCCTCTTCAACTGTCTGAGGGAACCCCGGCCGCTTGGCAATACTCTGCCTCCTTCTTCATTGGGATGAATTCTATTTCTTTTACCTTTATCCTGGTGGCTTATATCTCAATGTTTTTGACGGTGAAGCGGGTAACCCATTCTATTCGATCGACGAATTTAAACAGAGAATCCGCTATGGCCAAGAGACTTGTTTTCATAGTCATGACAGACTTCTGCTGCTGGATGCCCATAATAATCATCAGCATTTTGTCTCTGACAGAAAATTTTAATGATCCAGACAAAATTGCTTACGTGTGGATTGCAGTGTTTGTTCTTCCCCTCAACTCTTCCCTCAATCCAATCCTTTACACGTTTTCCACCGATAGAGTAAAACGTTGCTTTAGCCAGAAGAGGAAAAATGTCACTGGTTTCGTTATGAAGACCTTGAACAGACCTACAGAAAGTGGGTATTTCTGTTAAGGAATAGTTTGATGATCCTATTCTGAATGCTGTCTTCATCTTAAAGATTTGAAGCCGTAGAAATTATCTTATTCAGCCGTAATTTAAGTGTGCTACTATTTCATCGTATTCACTCTCAAAAGACTGCTGCAAAAACAGCGAAAGCAAAAATAAGTGTGGGACAAACCATCTGGAAGCATTTTCAATTGAAGCCTTCTCACACAACGTTACACGACACATCAGAGCCAACCTAACTAAATTCTTTCGTGATTGTTCAAAAATTATTCTAAACTGTCAATTTATATGGTGTGTTCCAATCACCTTCAAAAATCCCCTTTTTCTTTTCCACCTTGAAACGTACCTTTGTTCATAATCAGTATCCTTTTATCTTTTCTTCTGAAGATCGATTGTCCTGTTCCTCGAACATATCTGGAAAAACGTTGCTCTCTAAAGTCCTTTCAATTTCCAGCCCCAAGCCAAAAGCAAGGGTATTGAAAAAGCCGGAGGTCGGGCGTGTTGTCGTTCACGCTAATCTAAAGCTGATTGAAAGAGTAAATATCTTCAAAGATGATACTGCTGCAAGAAAATCCATGGTAAGTACTTCTTTGTGAAAACCAAAATGGCGCTTTCGTGGCTACCGACCAGTGAAGATAAAGTTACGAGACTTGATCCATCATGTAGGTCTTTGTTCCGCTCAAGCTATCTTAAGATCGCATCCATTTTCAGAGAGGCAATTGCAAGAACCAATCATGTGCTATATATTTATTAATAGCTAGCAATCACTCTCCGTGGGCGTTTAGGAACATTTACCTCGATCAAGGGAGAGCCCTTGGAGTGAGGCTTATTTGACGAATACATTATTTCTCCCTTCATATATTACAGGATGCTCTACATAAAGACCTTTCTCATGCTTATTTCTTGAACTTTTCTTAAAGTGTGAAATTAATCTTGTTCTGATTACTTTTTCTATCAACCAATCTTGCGCAAGGATCTTGAATGTCTTACAAAAAATTGGCAAGTAGTACACCCTGTGTCACTTACCTTGGACTTACAATTGCAATGTATGACATGTACAAATGAGTATAAGCTTCACGTCACCTCTCGCTGTTACAGGGTTATGTTACAGCTTGGTGCGAGGAAGGAGGTGTTCTCAATGTGGTGTTGCTAAAGTACTTTGGAAAAGAAATGAAGGAGGACTGGAATCGGGAAGTGAGTGTAGTGCAGAGCCTCTCCTGTGACGAGCAGCCTCTGTCCAATGTGTTACACTATCGATGGCACAACAAAAGTAAGTGACCCTAATCAGTTTTTTCAATTTAACCATCAGTATTTAGAATTGCCATAAATTTGTTGTACCATTTTTAAATCCTAGGTTACTTACTGCTCTATATTCCATAGAAGTAGTTTTTCACTTTTGTTGTTGTTGGAAAATCAGGATCTGTGACATTCACAATGCCACAGTAGGGACCTTTTTTTATCGATTTCATAGGTGCTGTGCTGAACCTCTGAAGCTATTTTTTCGTTTATTTCTTTAGCTAGCGACCTGAATATCGAGCAAGGCAAGACGAAGATTAATGCTTTACGAGGAAAAAGTTTGTAAGTTGTTAATGAATTAGAGCTTTATTACCAAACATATTGAAATCACCATACATTTGATAACAAGTAAAATTACGGATTTTGAATCCTGCGTTTCCATTTTTTCTAAAAGCCTGATATGTTTCGACTATGTGTCGAGTTCAACTCTGGAAGATTTGATTTGTGAGAAAGGAACTGTCATCGACTTCGAGTCAATTTGTGCGGTAGCTTGTGACGTCTTAGGTGCAATAGAAGGACTACAGGGACTTGGAATACTTCATAATAGCATCACAACACGCAACATTCTGATCAGCCAGTGCCCTAGGGTAAGTGAAGTGGTTAAATTATTCACTACTCTCAATCTCTAAGTTAAGGAATCAGTTAAAAAAAATAACCTACTAGCGTGTTGCGTGACCGGCAGTTCGCATATGTACATATATCCTATTATATGTTTGCTACTGCAGACTTTGTCCTTCATCGAAAAGTCGACAATTATATTGTTCCTTATTCAAAGGTTGCTTCACTTTGAAAGTCCTCGTAGTTTAACACAAACGTTTCTTCGAGCTTTTGGGGATATTTCGTGAGAACAAAGCACATTTCACTTGCATTGCTTTTTCGCAGTACTATATGGCATATCTCTGATTGAATAGAAATCGACCTGAAATGGTCCAGTGCGGAAAATGTTTTTGGTTTTAACAAAGAGTTAGAATAATACAATGGAGCGTGCGTTGTTCCTAGGTCGAGTCCTTCCCTGATCAGTAAATGGGTTTCGTGTTTCCGGATAGTCCCTTGTTCTACACTTAGAACAGGGTTGTTATTTGCCAACTGATTTGCCTTCTGCCCGTTGAGGTTTTCCATCAAGTTCCTTGTGATGTCTATTATAAGTTTTTTGATATTTGAACGCATGTTTAATTACAGAGACGTAAAGAAAACCACTGAGTCAGTCATAACTCTGCCACCCTTCTACGCCCATTTATTGTTGTTGTTTTGAGTTGGAGATAAGTTATGGTTATTACCTCCATGCATTTTCTTTTCATAGATTCCTCCAATCAAAGCAGTCTTAGGTGGATTCTCTCGTGCATTCAAGGTGAATGGAGAAAGCGCGTTCACAAACCAAGCTCTTGATGAACAGAGTTGTTTTGGTAGCCATCTTGAGCAGTTTGGACAGTTGTTGGCCACGCTACTAGGACACTGTCACGGCTCTTGTGAACAGTTAAAGGTGAACATCGATAAGTTTTATTAAGTTAAATTTTTACTCCTTGGACAGTGATAAAGATACACAGTGACTCTGGCATATATATTATCTTTTTTCCAATAGCTACATGAAATTATGAATCTCTGCTTTGAGGAAACACCAGAGAAGAGGCCTACAGCGTCTAGCCTGCGAGAACTCTTGGAAGAGGTCTGGTGCACAAAGGGTTTCAGTGATTCATTTGTTTGATCTACCATACGGACAAAAACACTAAATAGCTATATAATACATATATTGGCTGAGCTTTTGAAAAATCAAACAATTTTTGCCCATCCCTGCAGCATGAAGGGTACAAGCCTTATCCAAAAGCCATGTTTATCTCGTCAATAACGGTAGAATGCACTACAACAAAGCGCATTAGTAATTCTGCTTTGTAAATAGTTAAACCTTTGTAGAGCATATTGGTACGGAATGTATATTCTGTTAGTGAAAAAAAAAGTATTCTGAAAATGCTCATTTGCTCAAGAACCATATTGTAATCTGCACCCACGGTGTTACTTTTAATCGTTCTTGTTGAATAAGATTAATGAATAAAACTAGCACTTGCACACCTGATTTAGTTCAAAGAAAACACACTGCCTTCTACATTCCTCCAAATGAATTTAACACCTCTATGTATTAACTTTTGATTATGCAGTGAACCTTAAAAAAGTTTGAAAGATTGCTGAAACTATGGTAATGCGTTTCTAATTTAGGTTAATTGGACGGTACGTAATACTTTCATATTTTGAGAGCAAAATAATTCCCTTAGACATATTTACAACCAAGATTGTTACTCTCACGTGGCGTCTGTGTATTATCAGGGCCTCTACTGAACATTCGTTAACTCCATTACAAACGAAAAAGACCCACAATGTCCAATTTTCAGCTCTCGTAATGCTCCCATCGACACTTAGTTAACAAAAACATCCAGCGGAAGCTTGAATGCTTTTAATGTCCGCAACCATTCTTTACAGTTCTTTCACACACCAAGAACAAAGGAACACATTACTCGTGGTTGCTTAATTATGGCCTTGTTCTGCCCCTTTGAAATTGCTTTGTGGTCCGATTCAAAAGTTTTCTCCCTTTCCCCAACGAATATAACCGAACTTTATTCACCACAATTTCGGTGGTTTTACAGTAGATTCCCAAGTAAAAATAGAAGCAGATTCAACCACAAGATGAAGCAGTTTTAGGGAAGAAGGCCCACTTGTTTCACCGTTATTGAGCGTATGCATTACTTGTCTGTTATTGATTGGGATTATGCTAATTTTACTCCACGAGAAGTGGTTCGGTACAAATTGCCTGCTTGTGCCTGTGATAATTGCGTGATCAGTTGGAATTTTTAAGGGAGTTTTAAAAACCAAATTTAAAACGGTATCTTGAATTGGTCAGGTCGCAGCAAGTTGTCTTATCAATGATGAATTGGATTTTTCTTTAATTCTAATTAGGTGATTTATTTGTAAGACTCTTTAATTCAGCTGCACGTTGTCTCTGCAGTCTAACATCATTGACACTGAAGGACATGCATACAATCTTATCTTAGCGGTTTAACCTTAGTTGACCACAAAAACGTTGCACTGAAAATAAGTTTTTTTTTTCTGGTTTAATAAATATTACGTTAGGCAACATTAACAACTTACAAGTCAAGTTGAGTGTATCTTGAGAGAAATAAAGATGAAAATTTATTAAAAACTTGCTAGGCTGGAAGGTAACAATAAAAACTCAGCGCAGATTTCCCTTAAGTTTAATACTGGTGACATTAAATTGGCTTACGGTAATTGGTAAAAGGTGAGTCATATCACCATGACAACTTATTTTTCGATTACAACTCATGGTTTGAATTAGGTGTGCTTTCATTGGTTTCCTCCGATGACAATAGCTCGTTTACAAAGATTGATTTGAGAACTTTGAGCTGTTTTCCGGCTGACAGTTTAATTGAAAACTCCTAAGAAAAACAAAAAGATTTTTAGGAAATTTCAACTCGTACGGCAACTAGTTTCAAGATGTTCAAAGCTGAATTCAATTTCTTTACTTGAAAAATATTTCAGTTATTTTACGACGTTGGTCGTTCTAGTAATTTCAGGAAGGCCTTAAAAGCTGTAAAATTCAATTTTTTTTTCTCATGGAGAGGGTTCCTCGCACGCTCCACCAGCGAACGGTTGTCATACAAACGGAATCGATCGCGATATCATCACTTTTAGACAACCATATGAAGCTAGGATTTCCAATTCCTAGTAGTTTTAGTTCTTAATTTTTAATTACTCGAACCTAAGTACTAAAATCAAATCAGACATTTCATAAAACTCTGAAGTTGTGTTGTCTTTTAAGATACTTTAGCTCTTCAACGATCTTCAAATTTCTACTCCAAAAGGTAAAATAATAATCCAAACGACCAATTTATTCTCATCTTGATGTGTGGGGTTTGGAAGGCAAGTCTTAATTTCTTCCTCCTTTTACCCATTCAAGCAATCAACTGAATTTTATCCAAGAGCAGAAGTTGGTGTCAAGATTTTAAAGCCATTGTCTCAAACCGATCTGTCTGCCAATCAGGTAGTTCGACCTATTTCGTCACGCAGCTAAATTAATTCAACGGACCTAATGTCAGAAAGAATAGCATGCGGTGTTAATTTCGCTAATTGTCGCAGTTTTGAGATTTTCATCGACTGAATAACGCGGGCTGGGTGTATTTGAAATGAATAGCATTTCTGCTGACGATTTTGGACGGATAATTCTGTCGGCGGTAAAATTTCCGTACAGCCCCATCCAACATTATGCATTCAGTTCTTGAACAGAGAAAACAATGACAAAAACAATACATTTCCATTGGGAAAACAGATTTGTTTTACAATGGTATGGGGCTGTGCGGAAACTTTACCCTGTCGGCTTACCTGTCTTTTCCTCGAATGTTCTCCGGCAACTACACGCTCGCGGAGGTTCTTTACGTACTTCGCCATAATTCAACCACTCTGTGGTACATCGCCAATGCGACTGACTTGGATGGAAATGTGGTAGAGCGGACTGTTGACGTGTAGTTGTGGGTAGATGAGTATATCTTGCAGGCCACTGAAGAGCCACCAACGAGCAACACGACCGCCAACGCGTAAGTGTCACGCCGTGTTCGTAAACTATACCTGTTATAGCACTAGAGAGAATGTTTACCTTTTAATGGGAAGCTCTCGGTAAGATTTTAAAAAGGATGGCTTTTCCTTACCTTTGTATTGAAATTTTCAACGATCGAAACTCATTCACATTGAATTTGTAGCGAAATGTATGCCCGGCCCTCCAAATATACACTTGGGCATTTGAAGGTCGTGATTTTGAAACTTTTTCTATCATATTTCTTTCGACCATCACTCCTCAAGGTGAATTTTAAACAAGTAAATTATGTTGATAGACTTCGCCCAAATTATTATCTTCTTAAAATAGCGTTTCCTTAAGTGTCATTGGTATTGCTCAACAGGAAAATTAGTTGTAAAATTACTGGCGAGACGGCTTATTTTGACGATCGAAGCAATATTTTCGAGTGATTGTAAACACACTAACGTGCGCTTCATATCCAATGTTCTGTGAAGCGTGACAGAGTTCTAGAGCGAGCGTGCTCTTCGTTTCACGAATTTGCTCTCTAAGTAGCGACGGAAATCATTTTGGCGGCTTTATTTTGTGATAAGCTGTTGCAGTTGCCTCGAATTGTAGCTTTAAACCATTTATGTACGGCTCACGTTATGACACTGTAAATGATTCCAGCTTACGATCGAATATTTTGTCTCCTTGGCCTGGCGCTGTGAGAATGAAATGCAGCTGCAAACCAAACGGTAGTCGCAAACGCTACCCATATCCTCGACCTTTATTTCGAAACTAAATATTCATTAAAATACAGGCGTCGAGGACATACTTATTGCCTTGATCGATTAGAAATTCGAATTAGCTGCTTGCTAAGGGTACATTTACATTCTTTACACAGATACTCACGTTGTCACAATATGCATAGGATATGGCATTTGCAAATATTATGCTTCAGAAAGCCCGACAGTATAAGTATTGGAGAAAAATGTGACAAGATTCACATTAACAGTCTTCATCCTTGGAGAAGTCTCAAAATCCAGTTACAAAATTATAAAACGACAAACGACTTGTCTGAAATGTAGCTGATAATTTTAGCACGGCAAAAATAAGACACAGGTCTTTACCTTACACGCAATGTCGCGAACGTCTTAGAATACCGTACCAAATTACCACGGTCACAGCTCGAGCCCCATACATTTAGACATTATGAGAGATCCGAATAGAATTCAATCGATCTGTCGTCATGATCGGTTGTTATAGAATACAAATAGGTAAAACTGGTTCAAAATGGGCGGAAAGGACGTCAACAATATATTGTTAGAGGACTTGGGTGCGGAAGTTGCATTCGTATAGCTAAAATATATGTTTACAGTGAGACAATTTTTCAAGTGGAGATGAGCAATCCACTTTACTTGGGTTGCCTCTCAGTCTCAGATGAAGTAACAAGTGGTAGATTTAAAAGATACGTTACAGATCAGCCTTTCACGCGCTGTTAATTAGGACGTCAATAGCATTTTCGGTTTGTTTATGTATTCTGTTTTCGGAAAAATTAAAATTGAAAACCCTAATTCAATTCATACAATATGAATTTAAAAAGACGAATTTTACGTTG
The DNA here is from genome assembly GCF_036669915.1 of Pocillopora verrucosa. Lineage (NCBI taxonomy): Eukaryota > Metazoa > Cnidaria > Anthozoa > Scleractinia > Pocilloporidae > Pocillopora > Pocillopora verrucosa. The sequence goes on along the minus strand of NC_089315.1, from coordinate 26,811,777 downwards.
CAGATGATTAAGAGAAGAAAATGATCTACTTGTTTGTTTTAACCTCTATGTTGCAACCCACTCGTGCATATTTTGGCTAACCCTGAGGGTCTCCCCGCTATGGGCAAAAATCGATTCAGAAAAAGCGACCAATGGCTACATGTGTCTCCTACTAGTACGGATAAAGAAGGCCTACAAAGAATTCACGAGGTTCAATCTGTTTTCAGTTATTCCACTTCTTTCAGCGAGTGTTAAACTTTCAGTTTCATTCGCACTTTGGCAACTGAGTGTTTCACATGCCTATGCATACTGTATTTCCTCAAATGAGCACCCATGCTCAGTAAGTGCCTTCCCCCGAATAACTCCCCACTCTTAAGGAAATCGATTATCAGCACATAGATTGATTGGTTGATGAGTGATACTCTATTTCCTTACGTGCTCGGTTCTTTTCGATGACTACAGTATCTATTGCTTTCTAAAGTAGTAGACACAGAAACGATTTAAATGAATCCCTCACTAGACACAAAATCGATTTTATTGAACCCCTCAATTGTGTTCGTTTCATCACTTTCGGGTTTTTTCATCCAAGTTTATTGATATTACTACAGTATTGGAGTTAGTCGATTACAGTCGAACCTGTATTTAGCGGTCATCTTGGGTGAATGGCACTTTATACAGGTCGACCTATTACAGGTTCCACAGATCAGGAGTATTGTGAAACGATACGCGTCATATTATGACATAATTGATCATTTAGCCTACAAAGAATCGCACACAAATACTACTAACGTTGATTTCGAGAGATAAACATAGATTAAATTGATATGAAAGTTTATTCTTAGTGTTCAGTGTTCCAGTCGCCTTCAAAAAACCCTCCTTTTCTTTTCCTTCTTGAAACGTACCTCTATCATGACAAGTATCCTATTATTTTTACTTTTGAAGATCGAATGTCCTGTTCCTCGAACATCTCTGGAAAAACGTTGCTCTCCAAAGTCCTTTCCATTTCCAGCCCCCAGCCAAAAGCAAGGGTATTGAAAAAGCCGCAGCTGGAGGTTGTTGTCCTGCACGCTAATCTGAAGCTGATTGAAGAAGTAAATATCTTCAAAGATGATACTGCTGGAAAACAATCCATAGTAAGTATTTCCTTGTTAAACAAAATGGCGCTTTGTCAATTTAAGAGTCTTAATCTTCAGTAGGCCCTAGTTCCACTCAATCTATCTTTAGATCCCGCCCACTTTCGGAGGGGCCATTGCAAGAACCGATCTCATGCTGCATATTTTTCGCTAGTTGGCAAACACCCTCCGTGGGAGTTTAGCAACATGTACCTTAATCGAGGGAGAGCCCTCGGAATTCTCCCGTGCATCCAAGGTGAATGGAGAAAGCGCTTTCACAAACCAAGCTATTGATGAACAGATTTGTTTTGGCAGCCATGTTGAGCAGTTTGGACAGTTGTTGATCACACTACTAGGACACTGTCACGGCTCTAGTAAACAGTTCAAGGTAAACAAATGTTCCATTAACTTTAGTAAAATATTTCTGCTTGGATAGTGAAAAAGATACATAGTGACCTTGGTACATACATCTTCTTTTCTCAAATAGCTACATGAAATGATGAACCTGTGCGTTGAGGAAACACCAGAGAAGAGGCCTACGGCGTCTTGCCTCCGACAACTCTTGGAAGAAGTCTGGAGCACAAAGGGTGATTCATTTGTTTGATCTAACATACGGAGTAAAACACTTCACAAGTGTAAAATACATATATTGGTTGAGCTTTTAAAATAATCCAAAAATGTTTGTCCATCCCTGCAGTACGTAGGGTACAATCCATAAAGAAAAGCCATGTTTATCTTGTCAATAACGGAAGAATGCACTACAACAAAGTGCATTAGCAATTATGCTTTGTAAGTAGTTAAACCTTGTGTAGAGTATATTGGTACGAGATGTATCACTGACATCTGTCAGTGAAAAAAAAAGGAAGTCTGAAAATACTCATTTGCTTAAAAGCCATAATGTAATTTGCCTAAGAGCCATATTTTATCCAATTACCGACTGTCTTTTAAAAGACTACAACGCATTCAGTTTGCGGCAGCTAGTTTTGTCTGCGGACAGTATGTAAACAGTATTGACACTGTTCTCAAATTAGGCTGTTACCTATGGAAGAACGTGGGCAACTGCACGTTTTAAGGTCACGCACATAGCTAAATACTGCCAAAATTAGCCAAGAAAGCTCCAGCTTGAGCAAGTAAGGCATAACAAGAACTTGCGCTCATCCATTTCCATCAATTTAGTCATTCTGTTGGCCTCTAACACTTTCCAGGATAGCGCGTCAGTTCTTTTCAACTCTTTACTAGCAAATGTTAAATCTTGTTGTAATTTTAAGTCTTTAAGCAGGCGAACGTTAGCTACTCTTGGAGAGCGCTGCCAGACCGGCGCGCAATAATCTTTTAGACTCAGTCTTTAGTTCAAATAAATACATATTACATACCTTTGTAGATAATTATGTGATTTTATTTTACATTAAATTGTTATATCAGGCGAAGAGCCATTTCGTATGGTGATATTGGTTTTAACCATAATAATTGTTATTATTACTATTATTGGCATTGCTCCGTAGCGTTACTTTTCATCGTTCTTGTGGAATCAGATTGGTAGATAAAAGTAGCTCTTGCACAGCTGATTCAGTTCAAAGAAACCACATTGCCTTCTACATTCCTCCAAGTGAATATAACACCTAAATGTATTCAACTTTTGATTATAACATAAATCTTCAAGTAGTGTAAAAGACTGCTGAAACTACGGTAACACTTCTTTATGACTCACAGAAATAAGGTGAACTGGACAGCACGTAATAATTTCTTATTTTGAGAGCAGAATAATTCCCTTAGACGTATTTACACCCCAGATCGTTACTTTCACGTGGCGTCTGTGTATTCTCAGGGCTTCTCCTGAATATTCCTTAACTTCAATACAGATGAACAAGACCCACAATGTCCAATTTTCAGCTGTTATAATGCTTCCATTGAGGCAAAGTTAAAAAGATATTTAGCAAAAGCCTTCAATGCCTTTAATGTCCATAATCATTCTTTAGATTTTCTTCACACGTCGAGAACAAAGGAATACATTATGCCTTTGTTCTGCCCCTTTGATGTCACTCTGTAATCCGGTTCAAAATTTTTCTCCCTTTCCCCAGCGAATAAAACCGAACTTTATTTACCACAATTGCAGTGGTTTAACGGCAGATCCCTAAGTAAATGGTCAAAAAGGCAAATTTAACCACAAGGTGTAGCAGTTATGAGAAGCGTAATTAATCGAATGCACTACTCGGCTGTTATTGTTTCGGATGATGCTAATTTTACTCCACGAGAAGGGATCCGGTACAAATTGCTTGCTTGTTTACAGTTATTGCTTTACAGTTTAATCGGAAACTCCTGGAAAAAAATATTTTTTAGGTAATTTCAACTCGTATGGCAACTATTTTGGCGTTCATAGCTGAATTCGGTTTCTTTACTTGAAAAATATTTCAGTTAAGATGTGGAAGGAATTTTTTAGTTCATTGTGACTGTGGCATGAAATTCTTTTTTTCTGATGGTTTTTCCAGTAAGTGCAGGAATACTTTAAAAGCTATAAAATTCAATTTTTGTTCGTATGGAGAGCGTTCCTCGCACGCGCCATAAGCAAACGGTTGTCATGCAAACGGAGTCGATCGCAATATCATCACCTCTAGACAACCGTACCATGAAGCTAGGATCTTCAAGTCCCAGTAGTTCTAGCTCTCAATTTCTCTTTGCTTGAACCTATGAAAATAAAGCCAGCTTATGAAAACTTCACCGCTATATACTACTTGAAGGCTGACTAAAATCAAATCAGACATTCCATAAAATTCAGAAGTTGTGTGGTCTTGTGAGATGCCATAGCTCCTCAGGGATCTTCAAATTTCTGTAAGGCAGGTCTATATTTCTTCTTCCTTTGACCCTTTCAAACGTTGAGGTGGATTTTACCCAAGAGCAGAGGTTGGTGTGCAGATTTTAAGGCTAATGACATAAACTGACTTGTCTGCTTATCAGATAGTTCGATCTATTTCGTCACGCAGCTAAACTAATTCAACGAACCTTGTCAAAAAGCATAACATACTGTGTTAACTTCACTAATTGTCACCGGTTTTGAGACTCTCACGGTCTGAATAACGCGGGCAGGGTGTATTTGAAACGAATAGCATTTCTGCGTTCTCTAGCAACTACACGCTCCCGGAAGCCCTATTCGTACTTCACCATCATTCAGCCACTCTGTGGTACAACACCAATGCTGGCGTAAATGAAAATGTGGTAGAGCGGACTGTTGAAGTGTACTTGTGGGTAGGTGAATATATACTGCAGGCCACTAAAGCGCCACCAACGAGTAACACGACCGCCAACGCGTAAGTGTCACGCCGCGTTCGTAAACCATACCGGCTATAGCTCTAGTGTGAATCTTTACCTTTTTCCATGAGAAGTCACTCGGTCAGATTTTAAAAAGGATTACTCTTTCTTCCCTGTGTTCTGAAATTTTCGACGGTCCAAAGTCAAACTGAACTAGCCCCGGGTGAAAATTCCAAGTGGAAGATCTTTCCTGATAAGAAATCTACAAAATACCTAAGTAACCAGAATCATTCATAAAAAAGAAGAGTGGTACTGCGAACAACAGTTATTATTATCTTTTTTTATACTTGACTTGCTTCTCCTGCTAACAAAGAATAATCCTTGGAATAAATTATTACGCAACAAACCACTCCGCAAAGGAAATAGTGGTTTAATAATTGAGCTGAAATTAAAGAGATCTTAATTAAATCGGTAAAGACTATGATCCTAAATTCAGAATCTTTCTGGTCAAACGTCGCTACTTATAAAAAAAACTGCCAAAAAAAGTTTCATGCTGTGGAATTTACTGCACAATATTTTTATCTTAGATGATTTTGCACACATTGAGAGAGATTATGATCCTGTTTTCGAGGATACAAGAAGAAGAGGCCTACAGCCTCTTACATCCGCGAAATATTGGAAGAAACCTGGTGCAACGAGGGGTTTTGGGATACATGCCTATGAAGAGACTAAAGAAAAGATTGAAATTACCTATTCAATCGTATTTGGTACCGAGGTTGAAATGGCATCTTCGATTTTTCTGAGTATTCAATCAGCTTTTTTTTTCTCTTTCTAACTTGCATTTAAAAATAAACAGTTTCGACGATTTGCATAACATCGAAAAACTTTGCTGCATTGGGGTTTTCTATTATGTTTAGATCGCTGCAGAATCATACAACCATCGCATTACTGCGTGGTTTATAATACCGGTAAACGGATAGAAGGTCAGAGGTTCATTTTAATATAATCTATACAAAAGCTGGACAGTATATATGAAGTTCGTAAGTATTAATTCAGAGGTGAAACACCCAAGACCTTCAAAGAGGATTGTCGATCCCGCTTATGTTTGAGCTTCGTTAGTTTCGATAAATCAATTAGTTGACAAAAATAAACTATGATTAATTTGAGTCAAAATGAAAATAGTAAAACCAATGATGATAATGATAACCATAGTGATAATGATAAAAATATGATAGTATTAATAATGGTAATCTTCGTGTTGATGTCTCAAAGGCACGAACATAAAATTAATATCCTCGTGCGAATCGTTCTTTTTTCTCGATCTCCATAAAATATAGTTGTCGGATACGATTGTAAAACAATTTCAAAAAGAACCGATCTTGATGAGCGCCTATATTGTGAACCCAATGACTGAAAATGTCTCTTTCCTGTCGTTTAATACAATAACGATGATCAATTTGACCTCATTAAAATTAATCAAGTAAAAGTAATATCGCTTTTCATCTCGATGGTAAACACGGTTACCTTGACGATTTTGTTAGCAGCCCGTGTGAAAAGTTATTATTAATAGTGTATACAGCATGTAGCAAAGACATTATATTTTCGAGGCGGGAGAAATTCTGGTAGTTCGATTGTATTTTCTTAGTGTAATTAAATACAGCAGGACCAATACAGTTAGGCTATGAACCACTTCTGCTTAACAATACTCACAAATAAGTTGCCAATAGTAAAGTCTGTAATCATGTTCAATTTGTAAGTAATGCCTCATGCAAACAGTTATCTGTCCTTTTCGACATTGTTAACTCGAAATAACATCTCTTGAAAATTATGCTGCCTGCAAAGTTCATTACCGGAGTAACCCCAAAAACTTTGAACATATCAATTATTCACTTCTACTTTTTCGTTTGACTTTATTTTCAAATCACGTCTCTTAGAATATATTCTCTCTTTCCATTCACACACACACACACATATATTTTTTATTCACATAAAGATATTTAGCTTCTTGATAAATTAGACTTCTATCAAACATGAAAAACTTTTAGCTCTGGCAAGAAAATTAACCTCTGCAAATTAAATGAAAAATAAAACATTCGCACCCAGCCCAATACCATTAATAAAGACAGGTGAGTGCTTTTCAGCTACACTTAACCTTGACTAATGCTGAGCATGTGCAAAAAGGTATTTGGATCAAAGCTCTAGGTACTAAACCGAAACTGCACTGAATTTCAGAATGAAATATTGAGGAGGATTGAAAAGGAAAGAAAAATGTACTTCTAAGGTAACTATGGCTTTGAAGGAGTTTATAGAAAACACTTACTTTACTTGATGAAAATATTGACAAAAAAGTCAGCATCTCCAAATAGGTTATATTGGCCTAGATTGCATCGAATAGAATACGATCGCGCTCCCAAAGGGGACTTCAAAGTATAATGACTGTTTGCACGACCAGCTTAGTTTCACAAGTGACCGATTTAAGGACTCTTTGATTCATTAAACGGGGTTCAGTATCATATGTCTCACCTTTCCGAACGATTCGGAATTTGTTATTCTTTATCTTTGCCGTAAATTGGCCTTTCTTGGGCCAAACCGGAAAAGATATTTTAGAAATACGCCTCTCCTTAATGCACGGAACTTATGCGGTATTCATAATTTTGTCGTCTAACAATTTATGCAAGCGAGCTTCATGTTTAACTAAGCTGAAACGATGCTCTTTTCGGATGTTGTTGTTGGTCACTCTGCTTCGTGTAGAAGCTACTAAAACTTACCCTTTTTGTAACTTAAAAACCTGTATTTCATGGAAAATTCATGATTTTTTGCTTCGGTTTTCATTTTTTCCTTTCGACTTTTTTCAAATGAGAATTCTAGGATTACAGGCCCTAGTCAGTCGTTAAACTATTTTCTTAATATGGAAAGAGCCTGATTTGAAGATGAGGCCTGTTAAAATAAAAACTACAATACGCGAAATGGGCATGTACTGTCTCAGACCACGGTTGTATCAACACTTAATTCCAACAATTCGCCGTCTTGTGGCTCAAGAGGAAGAAAGAGGCGCAAAACATTTGACTCACGATGAAGCAAATTATTTTTTGGTTGCAATTGTATCAGAATGAAGAAAAATTATAAAATTTGACCCTTTCTTTCTTTTCGAAAGCATTTTTGAGAGAACTACAATATTGCTTTACCAATTTGCTACTTTAAGACAGAAAGTACCGCTTTACGTTTTGCGGGAAGACAACAACTGCTTTTTGTTGGACTTATCCATTACTTTTTTTTCTTTCTTATCTTTTTCGTTTTTTTTTTCTGTTTTTTTTTTTCGGTGGGTATGCTTATTGTTTTTTTCGGTTTTTGTTTTTTATTTATACTCGCCAAATACTGTTAACTTTCCAGTTTCTCGCTCGTCCGTTTTTTGAAGTCTTACTCGTTGTTTAAATACCTAGTGCTTACAGAAGAGCTTCGTAGCGATATTTTTAGACGCTTTTTCATTTATATGGAACTACGTTAGCTCCTAAAGTAGGAGAACTCAGAAAAAGCATGGAATCGCCTTGAAAGGAAGGAGGTACCCCAGTACGGTTAAAGTAAAATATATTGCAAGATGAAGAGCCTGACAAATTTGGAATTATTTCCTACGATATGCACGTTTTCTGCTAAAAAATTCTGCTAAATTGAGAAATTTGGGGGAAAATTGGCATAAAAAAACCCACATGGATAAGAAAGAAGACGAAGAGAAGCGAAGAAGTATTGAGTGGAAGAATTAAGTTTATAAAATGAAAGTTAAAAATGTTATCAATCGATGCTTTCTGAGACTCCAATTGATGCTCGCAAATGTTACGTAAGGTACGATTCTCGCTTGTGCAAAAAGCAATTCAGGATATTTTTCTTATGCAAATGCGCAAAAGATCAAACGTGACTAGTTTGTCACTTGAAAGAGCAGCTGCAAACATTCAAATTATTATCAGTCAAGCCGAATTGATTTTTATTTTTAATTTCACAATTCTGATGTATCCTTTGATGCGTCTTCAAGTGCTCTTAGCCCTCCAACTTAACTTTTAGTGCATGAAGCGTCAATCATTCGCCCCTCTTACAACTTATCCTAAATATTGTAGTAGTCAATACCTAGTCAAGGGTCAGAAGACATCCTGGGCAAATCGATGGTGTTCCAGTTGTCGAAGCCATTAAGCACCCTATTTTAATTTTTTTCTATACTTGCAGCTTCATGACTCCAAAGTACGTGATTATCTACCCACATTCAATTAAACAAAAGATACTGCGGTTAATTTCCATTAAGACTTTGACAGGCTGATTCTCAGCTCAGACCTCGCCCCTGCATATCATTCGCAGCATCTTATCTCTGTTTCTCCACTTCTCTGCCGACTCATATTTTTACTGCATTTTGCTTAATTGGGCCATTGGGTCTCTTTAACCGTCACATTTATCGAAACTTTCTGCTTCCCAGACGTTATCGGAAATTGTTGGCCATTAATGCCATACAAGTGGTGAGAATACTTCATTGGGTCTAGACTTCAGAGGGTATAAAGTTTCCCTCTATTTCTCTTTCAGCGAGTGCATTAACTGCCCAGAAATGGAGCTATTTCATAGGTCGGAGTGCCTTCTTCGGCTTGCAATTGTCTTTCTTGTCGTAGAAGGCTGCGCTTCTCAATACCTTAGAGGTAAGATGACCTACAATGATTTTTCCTCCTCAAAAATGATTCAGTTTTGAAATATTTTATTGTGAATTTCCTAATAATTCTTAGGTATCTATGTCCGTTTTTATTCATTTCTCTTTTTAAGTCCGTGTATCTGATGTTCGAACTTTCGCACGGACATAAAAAATTTGACATATACTTTGACCAATAGTATATTTCTCAAAATTAGCGTGAAAAAAATATCCCCACCGTTTCTTTAAACGAGCAGGTTTATGTATTTTCAAGATAATTTGAACCTGGAGTCTTTTACTGTCAGCTTAAAGAAACAAGGGCAAAAGTTATTTAATTTTATCTATAGTATCGAGAGTTTCTATGCTTTTCTACTTCACAAATGTAATATGGAAAACAAACTTAATTTTCCTAGGTTTCTCTATTTGCCACTTCGACTTGATAGATTTGTAGAATTAATTTTAGGTATTTTTTGGAGATCTTCGACTACATAAATTCAGGAATATTTACAAATCAAGATGAGAAAATTTTCAAAATCAGCAGATTTCTGCTAGACTTAATGTACATTTGAAATTTGTTCCCTTTTCACCAATTTGCAGCAAGTCATTTTTAGATAAGTTAGCTTGTGCAGCTGTCTTCTTTTCCGATTTGAACTTTAAACACCTGGCCATTCCATCTAACATCTCTTAACTCAAAGTCACCGAGCGACGGACACCCTAACACTCAATTAACCAGAATTAACCTTGCACTGTACATTAATTTTCAGTCTCTATTTGGGTACTATTTTCTTCAGTTTCTCGAGGTTCATTCGACCCTCCTCCTTTTCAACCAGCTTTCGGGGCAACAAGCTATTATGAAAGCAAGACATACCAACATTTACACATTTTAAAAGGAAATTAAAAAGCCAATTTGTCCAAAAGTGACTGGTTGGGATGTGTTGTGTAGGTGTGTTTCCTTTACGTAAAATCCAGAATTAGTTTCTTCTTCCTGGGTCTCTATTTTCATTCCAGGAAAATGTACCTTCGACGAGAATACGTTCTGTAGCTGGTATAACGAAAGATACACCGACCATTTTGATTGGTCTCTCCGCCAAGGAAGTTCTCCCAAACGTCGAACAGGTAGATGGATAAATCCTTTCATATACTGTGATCGCATGAGGAATATGAATAAATATATATACATATATATTCCCGTTTTCAAAAGCGTTGCAATTTTAAAAAAAAGTTACTCTAACCCAGGCCCTAAGAAATATTGTTTTCTCATCAAAAAAAGTCTCATTCCCGCAGCGGAGTGATTGATATCGATTAAGGGTGCGATATGATGTATAAAAATCGGCGATAATAATCGGTCGAGACCACCGGAACGCGAGTCATTTTGGATAAATCTGTGATCGAATGAACTATTTAAATGACTACTCTCCAACGTAAAGTCGAAATACCCTTTGATTTAGAACATAAGTATTTACTTGCCGATGGGAAAATGTACCATTTTTTTTCAAAGATAAAGAAGCATATATCTACATCGAAACGTCATCTCCACGTATGTATAGTGAAAAAGCCAGGCTGAGCAGTCCCTGGAAGACAGGACCCCAGAGGATGGAGTTTTTCTACTCTATGAATGGCAGTACTATCGAGACCCTGTCTGTGTATGTAAAAATTAACGGCAGCGAATATAGGGTATGGAGTCGCTATGGAAGCCAGTTATCAAGCGACTGGATCAAAGGCTGTGTGACTTTAAACTACCGAGGAACTTATCAGGTAAAAACTTTTTTTCCTTCTTTGTTGTTTTGTGTTGGTTTGTTTGTGTGTTTGTTTTTTTGTTTGTGGCTGCTTTTTTTTTGCTTTTTTTTTTGTTTTTTTGTTTTTTTTTTGGGGGGGGGGGGGTGGGGGGGTGGTTCATCAAGATAAGTTATCTGTGTTATCTTAGTTGGCTTGCAAGAGCATTTTCGAACAGTAGAAAGTATATTGCCAAATATAGTTATTCAAGTTCGAATGCGATATACTTTTTTTCCTCTGAATAAAACTAATTGTCATCTTCTTGACTTTCAAACTTGTCGATAAGCTTGAGACCTCCTATTTCCCTAATAATCTCCCCCCCCCCCCTCATTAATGAAACTATCGAGTAGTGTGGCAAAACCAGGCACCCAATAAGTGTTTGATGTAAATATTACAAGGCATGCATGGAAACGGAAAATTTTCTTTATTATAGTACGGAAGACTAATTCCATATTGATTATTTGCATATGTTTATTTTTCTCAGGTTATAATTGAAGGAGTAGCAGGTATATCGAATGCCTCAAACATTGCCGTTGATGACGTCAGCTTCAGCAAAAACCTAAGTTGCGTTTCCGATGGCAAAATCACACCTGAAGAAACATTTGAAGGTAAAGGCCCAGTCTATCGCATGAATAATGTGTGAAATTTACCTAGCAAAAGTGTCGAAAACAGCTACGAGTACTACAGGTTTTTTTTTGCTTCCTTTGTGCAAAGAACGTGGTAATCCATGACAATCTACAATAATTAACAGGCAATACAACATATGTTAAAGAAAGTTTTACCGCTAATATAATTTTGTAATGAGATTTTCTGTACACAGATTAACAGCATAAGAGTTTTTCGCATCGAAGAATTGACAAGTAGAAAGACGAGTCTTAAGTTCATTCAGGACTTCTTAAACTGTGTTTCAATTTGGTTACTCTAGTGAGCTGCACCTTCAATGGAGGCTTTTGTGGGTGGCGTAGCTTGTCGTTGTCATCGGATCAGGCCAGCTGGAAGAGAGCGGGCAACAAAACTGGACAGAGTGGAGATTTTGGTGGTAAGAAAAACCTCTCGGAGGGAGCTATTTTCTTATTGAACTCAAAGAGATTTTGGAGCTGAACGGAGTTCACGAGGTAACCAATTCCCCTCCCATTCAGTTAGTGCTCGAGATAAATTTTGAAAGGTGCAAGTGAACATCTTTTTAACTTGAACTCTGTGATAACACTTTCTTAACATTCGTTTACAATTTCACTCAAAGGAAACTTCATTTACACTTCTCGACCTTTCAAAGAAAATCAGTCCACCCATTTATTGAGTCCTCTTATGCTGGGACCAAAGTGTTTTCGCTTCTCATATCACATGTCTGGGTGGAATGTTGGAAGACTTGATATCTTGCTTCAAGTCCGGAGGCAGCGAGGGGATTACTTGATGTGGAAGAAAACAGGAGATCAGGGAAATGGGTGGATACAAGGTGGCATTGGTATCGGCTACACCGGCGAATTTCAGGTAGAAAATAAAAACCTGGAAGAAAATTGCCAGAAAAAAAGAGATTTAGTCCTGCACAGCCATAGAATTATTCTTTACCGGAATCATTAAACTTTCATTGTGGTACACACGAAGGAATCTATTTTTACTCCTTTGCAAGTCCATTGCAGGTAAACAAATTTAATTGGTATTCATTTGTACCTATGGCTAACAAGAAATATCCTCAGAATAGTTCGTCATAGGAGTAATTGAGTCGACTAGACCTCGAACCATGGACAAAAATTTTCACCCATGATAAATTTGGCGCTAAACTAAATTAAACCCTGCCTATATGTTTGCCGTTTCGACTGAAACAATGTCTATTGTTACAGATTGTGTTTAAAGCAACTCCTGGCAAAAATTACACAAGCCGTATAGCGTTGGATAGCTTCATATTAGCTGATGGACTGTGTGACGATGAGAATGAACTTGACAGCAGTCAACAAGGTTTTCAACTCGTATCTATCGTATATGATCATTACTGCTTACACATCTCAACTACATTAATTGTAGCTTCTGATATCTATGTGATGTTCTAAATGCAGATCACCGTTTTTAGGCCTTTTTCGTATTTGAAACCTAACCGTTACTTTTCTAGGTATCTTTCAGCATAATTTTTCTCGTTAGGCCGCTTTCCATGAGTACTTTTTTCTTTTCAGACAACGCTCACAACATTGGTTGTATCTTTATACCGCAGGAAACTGCAACTTTGACCAGAATTTTTGCTTTTGGAAGAATGATTTGAATTCCATTTTCAAATGGACTCTTCGAGGAGACAGAGCAACCAAGTATCAGACTGGACCCAGCGGTGATCATACTTCAGGTACCATCGATTCATTAACATTTTACTTATTGTTTTTTTTAGTTGAAGAATTAACCAATCTTCAGTTGTCAATTAGTGATACTTTGTTTGCCAGACCAGCTAGGTATGGATTAGTTTTTTTGCTATTTTTAACAACAAAAATTAGAGTAGGATGCCTTGTTTGTAGAGAATACATAATGGCTAGAACGTATCATTAGTGGAAACTTATTGAAAGTGCATTTTTCAATCGCAACCCTTTAAGATGGCTTTAGTAGACAAAAGTGGAATTAAATGAGGAAAAATCAGATGAAACAAGGGGGAAAGTTATTTAAGAGTTGTCCAGGCTCATCGGTTACCTTCTAGGTTTGATTTTGATGTTTGGACTCATTTTGCTTTATGATTTTATCATGATAATGATATATATATATATATATATATATATATATATATATATAATGATTATAATGATAATTATAATGACATTTTATTATTATAATAATTTGGAGTTGCTTGATTCAGGCGCGACTGTTTACTTTCCTTTCTATCTAGGCACTGGCTTGTACATTTATATTGATGCTTCAAGTCCTCGCCAGCCTGGAGACACGGCGAGGTTGACAAGTCCATGGATGCGGGGACCACAGTGTATGACCTTCTTCTACCATATGTTTGGTTCAAACATGGGTTGTGTTGTTCTGTACATTAGAATCCAGGCTGCAGAGAAGTTACAACCAATATGGTTGCGGTCGAAGGATCAAGGAGACCGTTGGACACAAGGGAAATTAAACATTAAAAACAACCTAACGTATCAGGTAACATGAATGTCTCGACATTTCATTCTAGCTCTCTGTTCTGTTGTCCTTTCCTGTATCGCGTTAGGCCAACCATAACAAAGTGGCAGGTTCATGAACCCGATTCCACATATTATTTTAGTAAAGAAGCCGTGATGTCATATTCAGGTTGAATTAAGGAATAAAAGAGGCTGAGCACACGACAACCCAGCAGCTCATATTCAAAACTGATTCGCAAAAAAAGGCAGCTTATGTATCATCTGGTAGTCAAAATGGTAAGTGCCTTTTTTTGCAACGTATCATCAGTCTCTATTTTGTGCCTTTCTCTAAAAGATAATCATTGATGGCATCAGAGGAGGTGGTGACTCAGGGGATGCAGCCCTGGACGACTTCACCTTTCAAAGAGGACCTTGCCGGCAAATAGGTACAAAAGAGAAATTATTCCTGAAAATAGACATTTATTTGTGTCATTATCAAATTTTGGTGTGTTCCATATACACTGAGTTCACATATAGATTTGGCCAAGCCTAAAAGCGGAGCTCTTGTTAGTTTATTTTCTAACCCTTCATTACTCTGAATAAACACTGTAATAAACTCCCCAGCGCTGGCTGTAGAAGATTTTCTTCAAGGACCAGTCGGGGGGATGGGGAGGGTGGGAAGAATTGACGAGGTCTGGAACCTGGGGAAGATGTTCTCACAACTTGCAAAGCGATCAACACGCATGCTAGTCAGCGGTATCTTCAAACAGCTTAGGACCTTCGTTGTTGTTCCTAATGACTTGAGCAAATTTTCGAAGACAAGGAATGTTTGCTTCTCCAGATAAAGTGTACAGTGTCAGCATCAGTTGACATTTTATTCTATTGAGCGTGACTTATAATTTCGGTTTGGGAAATTGAGCCAAAATTGAAAGAAACGACGGTAAACTACTTCGCGTTAAATCAGTAAAACAATACGCCAGAATCGTATGGGCTTCTCTTATATCTTCTCTTGAAGTTGCCAGGTATGAGTGCTTTCCCCGCCGTTTTTCCCTTTCTTGAAACACTCTATGTTGAAGGAAACTTTATAATGAGTGTTAATTGTGACAGCAACGAAACATCCGTGAAGCTATAATAACAATTACCTTTCCACGTAGACAACCCAAAAATGAAGCATGATATGAATAAATTGAATCTCACTCAGTTTGAATGTAGAATCCAAAATCTAATTAATTCACTGGTGAATAGGAAAAGGCTCAAAGTGTTTTTCCTGCTTCTGTCATTCTAAATATCACAAATCAATCACTACACCACTTAAGTGTGATTTTTTTTGATGATGTGTACTTTTGTGGCTTATGGATATGTAATATCTTGTATCTACCTTTTACCAGCTGACATCTGATAAGAATCAAGTCCACACTGGTAATTTGACACATTTGTAGGCACACCCAACAATTGATTAAACTTTAATTGATCAAAAACATGAAGCCGGGGCAATAGAGGAACGAATTGTACTGTAAAACCCAGGACTACTGATCTGAATGCCTAACTAAGTATCTCTAGTTAAGCTTTATGGAAGGTTTAGCATCCTATTTTTCTCGTCGCAAAACTCACGAGCCACGGCCTCCCCGTCGATGGCTATGTTCTTGAACACGTGCATTACAGCAAGGGGTGAGAGTCGCTATGTCCTTGTGGTTACCCCTAGATACGTCTTGACTCTACGGATCGGGCTAGGACTGCGCTCAAGAGTTGCAGTTGACACGGGCATCGTGAGAAGGATCGTGAGGATGGTGTTAACGTTTCGATAAAGAATTGGATTTAGGCAGTCGAGAGTGTCAGCCAGAGTTGTTAGTCGCTCTCCAGTTGAATGCAGCTACTTTGTTTTCCTCCGCAACATCTCGTTCTCGTACTCTCTCTTGTCAGTCAGACCGCTTGAATACGCGTCATTCGTCTTACCTTAGACATCGTTGCCTAATCTCTGCACTTTTGTCGGGAGAAGATACTGGGCTAGGAAGCGATCCTCATGTGATAAGGGCCTGACGTTCATTTCTTGAATGAAATGATCATTAGGAGGGAGGTACACAGCTCTTTACCAGTAGGATTCTGGTTTTGTGGTGGGACGTTCACTCTGTGTTGCTGTCTTCCGGTTGCTCTTGGCATGCATAGCCTAATGTCAAACTCAGCTGCTATCTGTTTTCCCCGCTCATAACTTCCTTCCACATCGACGGATCGCCTCTCTCAGCTTTCATGATATTTATCCCGATTCTCGCTTCTTGGGCTGCTTCGATGAGATATACGCTATTGTCTTGCAACATAGTTGACAAGGCAACTGTGTTGGAAAGGACGTGCTCAGCTGCATCTAGAACGACGACTGGAAACGCTGCACGGAAGGTGTATAAAGCATCAGTCCTACTCGCCCATCTTGTCTAACACAGAGTTCGTAGCTTTGCACACCTATCCATTTCTTCTCGGACTCAGGCGTTCTGATTAAGAGACTCCTTAAAGGCCAGCGGTCGCTTTGCTGAATAGTCAAACGCAAACGCGATGGTTTGTACAGTGCTTAACATATTGCGTATCAAGGGCTCCCCACAAATATAACCAATTCCAATGTGAAGTTGTGAGTGCTTGAATTGTGAGTGCGCCTTACAATGACAGTATACTGCCTCTGGTACCTGTTGCTGTATGACGACCTGTACTCCCCTGTGTACTCCTGAAATATTTACAACACTGTCTTATCCTTGTGCTCGCATTTTATGGATGTCAATTCCAAACTCAGTATGGGTGTCATGAACGTTTCAGTAAGTGCTACTCCCTTCGTGCTTTCTGCCTCTACGAACCATAGAAAGTCCTCTCTCACCTCTACCTTGTTTTATCCTTCCTTTCTGAGCACGAATCGTACACATATTGAGATCTGCTCCTTTGTCCCAGAATCTGTAGCTTAACCTGCCAAGAGAGCAAAAGAGGGGACACTGTTGCAGTCTTGTAACAATAAGTTACAGATGTAGTCGCCACAAAGTTCAATGAGCTCATTCTGGACATCCCGTGGAGTGTACTTTGGAATTGCTCTGCTTTCATTGCTATTCAAGAGGCCTGCAAGCACAGGATCAGTCTTGGGTCTAAGCTGAAAGAAGATAAGAACATTGCTGTTTTTTTCCCTGCGTCCTCTTAGCGCAAAATTATGTTTGCCACACAGCACTATTACATCAACGATTGCTTGAAGGATGTTCCGACTTCTTTCAACAGTTTTATTCATTTGTGAGGAGAGATAACTACAAATATCTTTTTGATTTCCGCTTGAAATGTGTACAAAATTATCACCCGTAATAACAGCGTCATGTGGGGGGCGACTCGCAGATGTGTAACTTAACTAGCCTCCCAATGTTAGACCAATCTGACACACCCTCAGTCGAAACAAATGATCCTTCCTGTTGAGACACTTTCTCCTGCTTGCCAAACACACAATAAACGCACATTACCGAGTAATTAGAGATGGAGTACCGCATAATTCATTGTTTAAAAGCCATTGGTGATTCAGCAGCTTTCTTTCTATGTTGCAAATGCATCTGGCTGCAAACTGGAACCGTTGGCAATATGGCCATGCCTCTTGAAGCAACTTAATTCTTATGTTTTCATTCTTCAATTCATCATCACTTAGCGCTCCAATGTCTGAAATGATGACAAGTTAAACACTCCGTGTGGGCGAGACAAAGCGATAACTCATTAGGTTAATTACTTTACCTTCGCTAAATAAAGAATATTGTATTATATTGAGGCGAGTGGTGTGTTTGCTTCCTCGTTCTCAACTTGGCCTACATGAGAAACTGTCGCAGTTTGCCCAGCGTCTGCCGAATCGCCCTGGGTATCCGAATTTCTCGCTCCAACAGGACGGAAAAAAAAATCTGTAATGTTACGGTTGCTGGACGCCATATTCTCTTTTGTTTTTCGTTTGCAATGGCCTATGAATACGGTGAATTGCCGCAGCCTGATCGAACACACAAGTTCAATTCCAAACATTTTTTCAGACGTGGTTTTCTGCAATCATTTTAAAGTGGCAATCAGAAACCAATCAATTTTCTGCTATCATTATTGCTTTTGGGCTTTTAAAAAATCTTTCTGCAAAGTAAAATTGATTCGTTTTGTGGACAGGCCTTGTAGAACAAATACCTAAAAACGTTTACCCGATAAAAAATACTGCGAAAGCATTGCTTCGCATATTATATAACGCAATGAAAACTTTTGACAAAAACCGCAACCACTGATGCATGTGTTACATTCAAATGCAATCAAATATAGAAGTAGACGTAGGAAAGAAACCCGGAAGGAAAGTTGGGGACACGAGCACTGAAATGGTCTCCATGAGTAGGTTTTTTTTTTTTTGCGATTTTATTTCCTTGCGCGTTTTCTTAACAGTCGCCTAAAAAAATAGTTCTATGAAATTGAGAATTAGGTTTTAAGCTCATTGAAGTTAAGATGACTTCATGTTTCAGATTTTAGTCAAAGAAATGTGTAATATCTCTTTATAAGGATGAAAAAGGAATGCTGTTTATGAGTTTTAAAATTGTAAATGCCAAAAAAATTAAAAAGATTAAAATAAACAAAAAAAAAAAAAACTAAAATATGGCGTATATATTCAATGAGATTTTAATCATCAACTGACACACAGAGATTTGTAAAAGAAAACCAGGGCATAAAATTAAAGATTCAGGAGAGGCATATGACATAAACTAGCATACTAATGTTCTCACCTGAATCAAACGAGGATTGGGAAAGAAATGTTTGAATTGTTCCGGGCCTTAGCGTAAGAGAAAGCCCAGATAACACGACTTACCTCCTCTTCTTTCTCGGATCTTTTGTGGTTCGCTTCTCTTTGTTGATGAGCTCTTTTCAGTCTGTTTTCTGGAGCTCTTTGTATTTCCTTCTCAAGTTGCTCTTCGCTAGATATTCTCTTTTTATTTATTCCTTTTCTTGTTCTCTTTCTCGTTCCTCTCGCCGTATTCTGCCTATTTTAGCGTTCCTTCGAACTTTCTTGAGCGTTTTTCTCGACTCTCTTCATGCCTTTACTTCTTGCTTTCTTCGGTCGCTCTGTCTCTTTCTTTC
Source organism: Pocillopora verrucosa (assembly GCF_036669915.1). Lineage (NCBI taxonomy): Eukaryota > Metazoa > Cnidaria > Anthozoa > Scleractinia > Pocilloporidae > Pocillopora > Pocillopora verrucosa. The sequence goes on along the minus strand of NC_089315.1, from coordinate 26,792,845 downwards.
CAGCTTATATTCGCTCAAAACCCTTTCTCCACGAACTTTAATTACAACAATTTCCTCCGGTTGACAAAGCTATAGCTTTATCGGTAATGTTGCTTTGCAAGTTGATTAAAAATTGCGAGATTCTGAGAATTATTGTTTAACTACAACCTCACCAGTTTGATTTCCCGCTCAAAACGCGTGTTGCAAATTATTTGCTTATGCGGCTTCGCATCTACTAGCCCACGTGAAGCCCTCGTGTAATGCCTAACCGTGTGCCCGCGGTACGCTGCACGAAAGCTCGGCACTCGAGTCTGCGTACTTCATTGTCATCTGCCGGTGTCTCCTGGCGCACACTAATGGATTATTCTAGTTACGCACGCAATCGCACCTGCGCATTACCTTTTCCTTAGCCCTTCCATTACGTAATGGCTAAGATAGTGCACACAATGCAGTTGGCCACGCATGCTAAAAGTGGTACCTTGTACGGTCGGTCGTACGGTCGCAAGTTCAAATTTTTTCGGCTTGATGGGTTACTACCAAGAGCTCCGCCATAGCTGTAAATTTTTTTTATACAAAGATGAATCACACGACGTTTATAACATCCCTAATCTTATTGGGACCTCCTATTACGTTCTACAGAGAGAGTATATTTGTATCTTCGATGACAAACCTTTACCACATGATGATTTCAATCTGACTGTTAACCTATTTCAAGAATAGTGACCCTTACTCTTATTCTTCAAACGAATTTTAAAGTTTTTTTGAATATCCATAAGAAATAATGATAACGTCCGTCAAAATTAAAGAGGCTCAAGATGATTACTCTGCCAATGTCAGATGAGTATGAGTGGTTGAACTACAAACCTCTACGTTGATAATGATGATACCTATCTAACGATCTGTTCTGCTTTTATCTTTCATTCAAGATGAAACTACGTATTACGTTTCGTCGTATATGGGTAAAGATTTTAAAATATCCTCTCGACCTTCTGAACACAGTCTCTACTCCGAAGAATTCCGTTTTACTCTCAAACATCCAAGAGGACTTCTAACAGAAACCTCGTATTTTATCTACTCTGAAGCATCCAGGAGACACGGTTTCGTTGGGGAAAAACTAGATTTGTCTGACCATGATAACTATCCCTTGGACGTGGTTGTCCTTGGTGACAACGGACCGTCTCAAAAATGCAAGACGATTTATTTCATCAACAGGGATAACATGGGACCAATGATAAGCCTGGACGATTACAGCGCCGTGGATTGTTGCAAAGGAAAAAATAAATTCTCTCTTTGTGCTTTCAATGTTACTCAACCAGGTAGGAAAATTAACCGCGCGTTGTACATTGTGAACGATTTTACATAAACATTTTTTACCTTCGGTGATGGGGACTCAAAAGAGGCTTGCCTGGGTAATGCACTAAGCTTAAGCTTAAGACTACCTCGTCTCGTAAGCGTGAGATTCCATGTTGTTCCTCAAGTTTTTTTTCTATAAAACTTGAAATAATGTGTAGCATGAAAATAGATACTAGGGGCAGAGCTGAGTAGCGTCTACTAGGGGCAGAGCTGAGTAACGTCTGCGCATGCGTTAAGCTTTGGCGCGGAAACCTGATTTTGAGTCGTTTGCATGTTTGGTTTTCCTACTATTGCTTCGAGGTGTTTTTTTAAACTTGGCGTTTTATTTTTTCAGAACAACCTCCAAAATATTGTTCTCCCCTTAACATTTTCGAAAATGCAATTTCTCCTTTAAAAAAAACCGGAGATTGGAAAATGCATTCAACGCGACAAAATGCCTCGGTTTTAAATGCCAGCTCCTTTTCCCGCAAATTTCGCTGAATTTTTTTAATTTTCGCCCGCGTTATTGACCGCTCTGCTGATACTAGGCACTCTTTGGCGTTAATTTGCGTCCCTTTAAGGTAAGTCAAGGATTTGCAGGGCTTTCACTTGGATGGTTCCATTCACTTGGCTTATAAAAAAAAGAAATAATGATAATAATAGGAAAGTAACTGAGAAAGAAAGAAATAAAAAATTATACAAAAGTTTATAACATTTTTAATTTTCTCATGTTCTGAAAATGGTAAAAGTTCTAGTTATTAGTGAGGCAACAATATAATATTTTATAATTTAATAAAATAATAAATGTCGTCTAACAACGTTTACAGCTAAGAGATTGTCGGATAAATGAATATTTGGCCGAGAAGCGAATCTTTGAAAGAAATATTTGAAGAATATCTCACAGCCAAGGATATGGCTGTTATATCAGCGGATAGGGGTCAATTTATTTTATAACCCTCCTTTTATATTTCAAACTGTTTTTAAGACACTAGTAAAAAGGCCAGTGTTGATCGAATTGTCGTTAAGTATTTGCGACTAGGTTTTTAATATCACCATCATCGACTCTACAAAACAAAATTGCTCTTCTTCCGTATGGAGTAATGCACATGAACAGGTGAAACTTTTGAGTCAACGCAAAACGGCGGTTATTACGCGATAACTGTCCGGTGATTTTGCACCACGTGACGTAACATGACCGATAAAACTGCGCAGAATTAATGGTGGGTGATAATGATTGATACGTCAAAAAAAAATTTCTAACCCAACTCTGTATTACTATGTATATCTATCAATAAAATTACTGCTTGAATTCTCTCGCCTCCAAGCGTTGTAAGCAATTTGGAAATTGTTTCGACCCGTTGATGCTACCTTCATTTTAACAAAAAGCACAGACCCAAAAAAATAATAGCTGGTAAAGTATGTGAGCAACCTTAAAAGAGGGTTTTGTTCATTTGCAGATAATCGTTTGACTTCTGGATGTCAGCCTGGTTGGTACGGAATAGGAAAATCTTGTTTCATGTTTTATTTTGAATCACCTCGGGAGTGGCGCCTGGCGCGAACTTTGTGCCACGAACAAAATAGCGAAATGGCCACTGCCAAAAGAGTTGATGTACTGGAAGTCCTTGCCAATCAGAGGAAACATCTACAATCCCAAGATCTCGATCTTTTTCTCGGGCTAAAGAGCAAGTTACGCTGGACTTGGGTAGACGGCGAAAAGGTGTCAGATTCGCAAAAAGCTTTGTGGAGGCCTACCGAACCGAGTGGTGATGGTTACTGCGGATCTCTCCTGAGTTTTGTTAGTTGGGATTCAACTTGGCGTGGGTATGGATGGGGCTTGAATGACGAGCCCTGCACCGATCCCAGGAGATATATTTGTGAGGAGCCACTAGGTACGTTTCTCAACAACTTATGATGATATTTTCTAATAGTTAAATTTACTTGAATTGTACCTGAATTAAGGATATTTTCGAAGACAAAAACAGCCATACAGATTAAACCTTCAACATAACCCCACTGCGTTTCCTTTAAACTTTTTTTTAAAGCTTTAGATATAATTGGTTCTGTTTCAAGTCAAGTTGTTATGTTGACGTTGCCGGTAAGCTTTGCTCAGACATTGTCTGACGACAAATCCAATTGATGAACTCAAGCGATTACTCTGCAGTTTATCTTGTTTCAGATGTGTTTGATTGAGCTTTAAGGGTGTTAAATTATGTCGTTTATCGCAGTATTTAGAGTGTGTCCGAGTAATTTTTTTTCTTCTGGTTCAAGATGTTCCTCTCCCTGTAGCTCTCTTCTTCATGGGTGGTATTAACAAAAGTGTGGACCTGAGCCCTGGTGGAGCTAGCAATGCTGTGTTCAGTGACATCACCTTGGCACCGGGTCCTTTTGGAAATCCAAATGGTTCCTTGTTTTTAGGAACTAGCAATAGCCATATGGAATTGGAAAATCGCGGAGAAATTGATACAAGGTTTTCTATAAGTGTATTTGCTTGGGTGCATCTCAGTAATTCTAGCACTGGTCAAATAATAGATTACGGTTGCTCGATGACGGTCTTCCATTCAACGCTCGGAGTTGAAGCACTTTTTAAGGAACGGGACAGTTCTAACAGTTATCTCCTGCATAAGAGGGGCGTTCTAAAAGCAAACTCTTGGAATTTCATCGGCGTTACGTATGACTACTTCAGCGGTATTGCAACTATGTGGGTTAACGAGAACATCGTAATGCGAAAATTTTTGTTTGCTAAAATGGAGTTAGCGACTCATGGGAATATTATTGTTGGAGCCTCCAAAAATAGAAAGATGCAATTCCGTGGCAGGATTTCTTGCTTGCAGTTTTATGAACAAGCATTATCTGAGGATCAAATCATGAAGGTTAAAATACGATGTAATAAAACTGGTAAGTGGGTTTAATTTACTTGTCAGTCACAATGCCCGCAGAGCTGTAGAAAATACAGTTAAAATCGAAAAGCGCAGCAGCGTAAGATACTCAATAGAAATAAATGATAAGCCAACAATGTATCTCGCTTAAAACATCGGTAAACCTCATCTAAGAACTTTTTTAGCCGTTACATTATTTTATAAGGTTCATCCGTAATTTTTGTTTCGATAATTCCATTCTTTTTTCAACGCATGGAAGTATCTGCACCTTCAGTGGAATACAGAAGTGTCGGATGCTACGCAGACAAGCCTCATCGAGCAATTCCAACACTTGAAGGAGTAGACCCTATCGCTGCCGAGGACTTCCGCGTGCGTACGAGATCGATTGAAAAGTGCGCCCTTGCAGCTCGAAAAAGAGGATTCACTATGTTTGCTGTACAATATGGCGGGGAGTGCATGACCAGCACAACGGCAGAACAAACTTTTAATAGATATGGCGAGAGTTATCAATGCAATGCAAATGGAAAAGGAGGATCATGGGCAAACAATGTTTACATCATTCGAGGTTTGTAATGATACCATATTTTACATTGAAATGGGAGTCAATGATGTAACGGTAAAATTCCACGAGTTCGTTTGCCTAATATACATTTTAGTAGCTGGAACTTACACTTTTATTGGCTTGGAATTTGTAAGTCATAAAACACGCTAGTTATTAATTTTCAGAGAACAACTTCTCCTGAAATGATTATAGAATTTATGGTTTATCAAATTTCATTTCAAAAGTACAGTCTAGCCTGAGCAGGGATTGTTTGTTTTTGCTTTTGTTATGTTTTTATTTTTCTCGAGTAGTCGAATAGAAACTCTTCAGTCATTTTCCATTTGTTTGAACATTTTGGGTGTATTGGATATGCAGCTGGATTTTTCCCCTATGATCGATTACTAGTTAGTTGTAGCTCATATTTGCCATAGAGTGCACGTTTAGAAATGTCCTTTTTTTAACGGCTTTGCGTGATAGTTAAATTGCTTAAACTTTAAATAGATTATATTGATGTTGGATGCAACGAGGATCGCCACTCGCGTGCAATTGCATCACTCGAACAAAAAGATCCGCTATTGACAGGATGGCACAAAATACGCAAGAACTCTATCGAAAAATGCGCTATAGTGGCTCGCAAAAGGGGCTTCCGCATGTTTTCAGTTCAGTATGGTGGGGAGTGTTACGGCAGTGCAACAGCAGAAAAGACTTTTGATAGATATGGCAAGAGCGATAAATGCGAAGGTGATGGAAAAGGAGGAACTTGGGCGAATCGTGTCTATGCTTTTCAAGGTTTGTCACTGAATTTATTTACTTATTTTCATTCAGTTTCTTAGTTGAGATATAATCAGGTATTTTGACGTTTTATGTCAAGACTGATACCATTTAATCTTTGGTTCCCTGTTTGACGCTGGGATCTCTAATGTTTTTACAAAAGGGTTGAAGATATCATTGAATGATAATAGTACAGTTACTCTCACTTTACTAGCTCTAGGTTGCCGTTGATATTTGAATTAACAAAAAAGGCAAAACGAAGAAACAAAATGAATCAGATAATTTTATTTTTTCTCGTAGCGTCTACTTCTTGGTGCAGTCCCAGCTTTTTTCCATTTCATGGAGGTTGCTTTTCCTTAGATACCTTCACCAGAGTAAACTGGAAGCAAGCCTTGGAAAGGTGCAATTTTAAAGGAGGTACCCTGGCAAAGATTTCAAGGGAAGGGTTGAGACGTGCTCTCTCCGTTGTTTTAGAAGGATTCAGATCCCAGCGACCGAGTCTTTATAACTATTTCATTGGTATGAGGGGCCACTATGATGACTGGATGTGGTTTGATGGCACTTCTTTGAACGAATCGTTGTGGGTATCAGGATATCCAACGAGGGACGTTGACAATCTAGGCTGTGCTTATCTTTCGGCTGGTTCATCCAAAATAAAGAATGGTGTCTGCAAGTCACATAGATACCCTTTGTGCCAGAAACGATCGGGTAATTGCATTATGCTTAGCAGTTATAAGCAGATCTAGAAGACGGGCGTTCTCTGGTCAAGTCTAAAACCTTCTGAGAAACACGAAAAAAACAGTATCATAATCAATAACGGGAAATTAAAGGAAAACAACTTTTCAACACTCTCTTTTGGCATATTTAAATTTCTTTTTCGGGCAATGACATCAGAGTTTTCAAAGGCTTTAGACCTAAAACTGAACGTTTGCGTTCTAATCAATGTTTTGAATGGAGAATACCTTTTTATCATGTCAAGATAATGTTCAACCACGTTTTCCCTTCTATTCAGATGGGTGCAGTTTGCTTTACTTTCACTGCACACTGCTTTATTTCTGTCTCGTGCAGATATCTCAGCTTTAAGAGGACTTAAACTGAAAGCTGAAAGCTTTCGTTGTAACACATGTTTTCAATATAAAACGCTTTTTTAAACCATTTTTCTCTTCTATTTGAATAGTTACAATTAAATTGAGCCACTGTTGAATTTAGGCTTAAGAAGGTTCTTGTTGTAATTTTTATTATTTCATAGAGTACGTTGTACCATTTTGTTTGGGTTTGGTTTCTTCTTTCGAAGCATTCTTTTTTCCTCGTTATGACTACTTCCCCTTTTCCCCTCTTCTACTAATTTCAAGTGTTCCAAAAATGTCCACCATAGCAAATTTCAATTATTATTCGTGGTATGATACATTAATTTTAACTCTTTACAAAGCTTTTTACTCTGCTTAAGCTAAATATGATTCAAACATCTTCCAAACTGTGATGGCGATGTTCTTTAATTTTTTTTTTTTTTGTCATGCAGAAGCTTCTTTGTCAAATCGAAGTCAAACCACTTGTTCCAGTGTTTTGCTGCCGTATGAGTCCTCTCTAGCCATTGATAAATCTTATACCACCTGCTTTCGTTCGGGAAGGGTAAGAAATTGTCATAACAAATGGAAAACTCTACTGTAGATGCACTGGATTTCCTTTCACATAATAAGAGGCCAAACATTAATTGTGTATGTAACGATTGGGTAAACTAATTGTGATACTTATTTCATTGTCTTAATGTTTGGTGTGTTGCTTGCTTGCTTTCCATAAAGTTTTAACATAACATTTACTTCGTTTTGTTCATTTATTTAGGAGTCGAACCCTTGGTGGCAAGTTGACCTTGATAAACATTTGTACGTAATCTCTGTGGTAATCACCGATAAAGTTGATTGCTGCCCACGGGATAACGGAATGATCAGCGTAAGAGTATTAAACAGTCCACACGATACAGACTCAACCTGCTCCAAATCGATGGAATATGATGGAGTAACTCAGCAATTTAAATTTTACTGCTCACCACCAGCGCTTGGAAATTACCTGAAAATAACGTTGACGGGCAATAACGTCACTCTTGTCCTGTGCCAAGTTGTCGTGGAAACTATTGGTTAGTTTTTGGTAGTTTCCTTTTGATATAAAAATTCCTTGTTCCTTAAGTACCTGGAGCCTTCCATGGGGTCCCGTAACTAAGGCCGCGCTACCGAAGCCTTTCAGGAACCATTGTCTACTCCTGCGGTCATCGACTCTATGCATTTGGGTCGAGAAATTCATGTTCATTTTAATAGAATTAGTGCAAACGGCTCAGATTTCATAAATTAAAGCTATGCCAAATTCTTATCCCATCCTTTAATAAATCTTTACAAGCATAGGAAGAAAAGCCCATGTTTTTTTTTCAGTTTTCATACCCATGCGCGGTCTTATATGCCTTCCCCTCCCCTTTTACCGGAAGTAGCAGTTAACACGTTGCAATGTGTCTATCCCCAATAGAGTCGCTTACGGAGGCAAAAGGAGTGCTTCGTGAGACATGGTATAGAATGAAAAATTACGAAGCTAGGAGCAAATCAACCATGCGCGAACATCCACTCATTCAAGGTCCGCCTGGAAGCCGGATAGTTTTGCCAGATTTTGATGCTCCTATCGATTTGGAAGACAGATACGCGCAAAGATTGACAGCTTACTTGCAGGTAAACATGAAATATCCCTATTTGAAGTGGAGTTCTTCCTGCTCATTTAAACCTTACTTCGTCCTTATTTAGAGAAAATGAAAAATTAGTCGTTATTTGTTAGTCTCACCCAATCGGTTTTTCATTTTCAAGCTCCTAAGACAAACTATAATCGCCTACTCACCATTTTAGGTTCCTCAGAGCGGTAGCTACGTCTTTTACACTGCATGTGACGATTCATGCGAGTTGTGGAAGTATAATGTCATAGAATTTGGATTTGCAAAAGATAACGCCGAATCAGACGAGAGTGCAAAGAACCGAAGTCCAATCATATCTGTTAAAAAAGGCACCAGATATCTTCAATGGGACAGGTAAGCGATTCATTCGAAGGATAAAAGGCCATTTCTCTTGAATTTTAAGACAACCAGATTTATGCTTAAATTTTTCGTAACCTGTCGTTTGAAGGTACGAAGAGCAATCATCGCAGCCTATCTTCCTTGAAAAATGTCGTATTTATCGTATGGAGGCGTATGGAAAAGATTTAAAGAGCAATGACCACATATCAGTGGGCATGCGTAGGCCGAATGGAGATTTTGAAAGGCCCATTCTTGGGAAAGGACTATTCTGGACAAAACCAGGTATCTCGATTTGGTTTTTTTTGGGTTGTAATTTGTTTTTGTTTGTTTTGTTTCAAATTTTTTTGTATTTCATTTTGTTTTCGATTATTGTATATATATATATTTTTTACTTTTTGCATTTTTGTATTTTTGCAGAGTTTTTGTTTGTTCCGTTTTTTTCTTTATCGAAGAGGCTTCGGAACGTCATCACCTTTCTTGAAAACTTGTGTCTAGAAAAATATATAGAGGAAGGATAATGCAGACAACTAGAAAAAAGCTAGAAACTAAAAAAGCTAGTTTGCAAGTGAACAGTTACCAGCGGGGAAAGAAAGTCTAGATAAGAAAGGACTTGCTATAGTTGGCGTGCGCACTCTACTCTTTTTCTCCGAAGAAGACTGATTTGATGAACTTCATTGCGTTAACTTAGAGTATTTGCTGAATTCAAACCGTGGTTTAAATCTTAAAAAATAGTGGATCAGCGTCAGCTAGGATAATTCAAGGAAAAGCTTAAATTCTTGAATCTTAAACAGGGACACGAAAATTGGCGGTTACACTCAACGATCTTGGAACGCCGATAACTGCTGTCGTTGGGTCAAATCTACACATTTCAGGTTGGTATTGACACAAGAAGTTTAACACGTCAAACTTTCTTATTTCATTTGACAGAGAATTGGTGTGAAATATCACTTTAAGGCTTACATCGTCAAATTTAAATTCGAAATGCTAATTTTTTTTTAAACCTACAGGTGCCTACAGCTTCTGTTGTCAGGGCATATATTGCCCCGATTGTCCACTGCAACTGAACCTCTCAACCCTAGGACAAAATGTAACAATAAACTCAGCGGTAAACATGTCTTGTTTAAATACACCATTCAAGACTTTTTTTGACACAGACAGACAACCGGGAAATTATACAGTGAAGGTTAGTCCATTTCAGGATTACCTATCACCAGAATATAGACAGTTTAATAGCCATTATGTGATTATGGACAATTTGCTCTTGCTTTTATGTAGCTATTGCACCAAGAACTAAAACGAACGCTTAATAACCTTAGAATCAAATTTCTTCTCCTTTTTCAATTTTTCCCTTTTTAATTTTCCCTAAAATGTTCTTAAAAGAAGTTGATAACCTTGAAAAACTTCAAAATGTTCATAATGCGAGACTCAAATTTCGCATCAGATCAGCTATTCATTTATGGACCATTCAGGAAAAATTCTTGAAGAGAGAGTGCTGGGAAATGTTAATCTCAAAGGTAACTGCGTTTTATGAGTTTGACGATTTATTATTCTTACACTCTTTTATACCAGTTAAGCATTACGTAGATGGGTCAGCTTGTACGAGATTCAGAAGACTTCACAATAAATACGAACTGAATTCAAACTTGAAAAGAGTTGGTGCAAAACGATTATCTATAGACTTTCTGTCTTTTTTCGAACAAAACCAAATTTTGGCAAATTTTGGCGATCAATCAACCAAATGATTGGGTTGTAAATTAGTTTGCTGGGCCGTGAAGTTAAAATGGAGATAACTCAGAATATCATTGAGATTCCTTTCAAAACCAAGAACAGCGAAAAAGTGTATATATACGAGGCAAAGGCACTTTCATGAAAACCATATTTTCTTGGATTTATCCGCTGATTCTTGTCTCCGTTTTTGGTTAACATCCCTAAGAGAAAAAGCAATTTAGCAAACGAGTATAATAACTGCTTAAATGATGATTTAAACTCTCACAGCTGCTGTAGTATTAAAAGAATGCCATTTCGAGTCTGGAAATTGTGCAGGCTGGACTAACCTTGGAAGCCAGGAAAAGTGGAAGTTTTCCCTAGGTAGGAAGAAAGATGTTTCTGCCTGCCTAGTTTTTGTATAGAAAATGTACGTTGTAAAGATCTCTTCGTCTTAATCTTTTTTAAAACTGTCCCGGTCAATCTCCATACTTATGGAAAGGATTGACCTAAAGTAGGTTGGTCCTTTTCTATATAAATGTATTATTACTGACTCAATATTACATGTCCCAGGTCATTTTGCCCACATCGGGAGATCTTCCAGGGGACGGCTTAAAAGTCCTTTGTTATCATGGAAACCAGCTAATGTGATAGTTAGTTTGTGCTTACGGTTTAAATACCTCATGCCAACTAAATCAAAGTCATACTTAAAAGTTCTGCTTTGGGAAGCAACAGAAGAAAGGGAGGTATTAGTTTGGCAGCTGCTTGGATACCACGGTTCAGGATGGTCAGTTGCTCAGGTGGTTTTGCCAAGCTCTGTAGCTATTCAAGTAAGTGAAGCTTCCAATTCGCTTGAGGGAAATCTCTTTTTACTTGCATTTATTGGTGAGGTTTATATCTATGCATGTGACAGCCTTGATCATTTTATTTAGTGGTTGATAACATCATGTTCATGTTTTGTGACAGGTTATATTTGAGGGAGAAGGCTTTGTTGATGACCCAGTGAATGTGGCAATTGATGACGTCAGCGTAACGACTGAGAACTGTATTTTACTACCTTACTTTGCGAAGCCAGGTGACTTTTTCTTTCCGCTCTCCCTTTTCGTCTCTATACGAATAAGGAGCTTACCGATCATTCGAATTTTCCAAAATTATTGGTAGGCTGGTTATGACTATAGCAACCAAAGCAAACATGTAAGGTTCATGATTTTAGATATATGAAAATTCATATATTTGCACTGCGGTGGAGAGATGAAATTAAGAGATCCTCGCAGCTAAGAACACTACTGAAACGAGTAGTTGTAAGTAGGACCTGAAAAAAATTCAGGCCCGTACGGTATTTGAACCCATGACCTCTGCGATACCGGTGAAGCGCTCTACCAATTGAGCTAACAAGCCAACTGGGAGCTGGGAGCTTTTCAGGTCCTATTTACAACTACTCGTTTCAGTAGTGTTCTTAGCTGCTGATCTCTTAATTTCATGTAAGGTTCAGTTCCAACCTTTTTTTAAGTCATCAGTCTTGGATAATAATGCATTGTTTGTCAGATTCTCTCATAGAAGTGTAACAAAGTTTCCGCCATTAGTTCTTTCTCTTTATGGCTTTTCACTTTTAAATAAAGGAAAATGAAATAGAAACTTATTTTGCCGAGTTTTTTTAGGTTTTCAATGTGGCGAAAAAGAGTTTCAGTGTTACAATGGGGAATGTGTCAAAAACGATTTAACATGTGATGGTGATCTCGCGTGTAAAGATGAATCGGACGAGGAGAACTGTGGCTGTCCCTCCAATAAGTTTGCTTGCCAGGATGGAAAATGTATTTCTGCTGCAGCTGTGTGCGACGGTAGCAACGATTGCTCAGACGGAGATGATGAAAATAATTGTCGTAAGTTCATGACTGCACAATGATAAGGAAATCACGGTAGTTTTCTCTTCGCCTTTATGGTCATCTCAGGCTAAAGAGTGATTTTTTTTCTGATCGGTTTAGCTAAGAAAGTCGTTAAGTCTGGCCAGCGATGATAAAACTTTTTTCTTTAGTCTGTTTTTCCGCAGTATTTGTATTCGCATGACTTAATTCAAAGATTTGCTTTTCAGGTATTCCATGTCCCTTAAAATTTCATTGTCTTGATGGATCGTGCATTTCCTGGTCTGATACCTGTAGGGAAATACCGTTCTGTGGGGATGGGACTAACTCACCGTCTGTATGTGGTAAGTAGGACACAGCGGCCTAATGCATACCTAGTTCTAATTCAGCGTAGTTCGTGTTAATTCACAAAAACTCTCGACTATGCCTTTTCGTGACCTATAACTCATGAAACCAATTATTATGATATCGAAAATATCCTGCTATACTCTAGAAATTGCAGTTTAAGAAACAGTGCTTTTCCCTCAAAATGTCTGCATTTCAGGGTCGGGAGACTGCCTTCTCAGTGATTTATCGTGTTTATCAGTCACGTCGGAAGATCTCTTGCAGTGTAAATCATCTTTCAGAGGTAACATTTATGTCAAATTACTGAGATGCTACTATACCTTAAAAGACCACTCTTTTTCCGGTCAATTATCTTTGTCTTCATCCTCTCCTTGCCTTTATGTTTACAATACGGTGTCAGAGCGTCTGGTTCATTTGAGGACTGATTTGGTAGGCTTGTTTGATAAAAGACAGGGTTCAGATGAAACAAACGTAGTTAATTTTGATACTCGCGAATTACTAATTATAATTACGAAGACTAAGATACCTACAGTAAGGCAAATTCCACTCTATGAAAAAAATACCAGGTCATTTACAGTCTTCATTATGGAAAATTGGAACAGTCAGTCTCAATGGTGAAATATCTCTGGTTCATTTGACACGTTGCAAATAATCGTACCAAAATGCCGTTGTTGTTCGTGAACAATAACCTCGTGTACCCTTGCAATTCAATATTGGAAAGCGACTCCGTATGCATGGAGGGAATGAATATCCAAAGCATTGTTATCCTTTCGTGTTTCGGTAACTGGCTAATTTTTCCATTCAAACAGGCCATTGCAGTTTCGACGATGATTTTTGCACATTGAAATATGACTGGAATGCCACGTTCCAGTGGACTAAAACGTCAGGAAAGACACCAACGGAAAATACTGGTCCAACATATGATCACACCACGTTTAGCAAGGATGGTAAGGAGTGCGTTCAGGACTTACACTTCTTGAGATCATTTTTTCTCCCCTCGTTCAAACTATTTTTTACAAAAATGTCGAGTAGGAAATCCCAGTGAAATATAAAGTTATAAAATACACCAAGCAATGATTGTAATCTATCCAAGAAATATTTGGAGGACATACTCGACTAGATAAATAAAGAATCCTGAAAATTTCGTCTATCTATTGACAGAACGATTTCTACCCGTCACTCTGATTTATTAAGCTTCTGATTTTGTTTTCTTGTTTTTGATTTTACGTTTCTAATTAGTCTTTTCTTAAGGATTTATAGTTTTATAGATGCAATATTTGTAACTCCGTCATTGTAAAAAATGTAGTTCTGAAAAAAATTTTGCAATGTTACCGAGGCAAATAAGTTAATAACAATTTTCTAGGATCAGCCTCCTCGAAGTTCTATAATAACGTTATAATTGTGAAAAATGCAGAATTTGCTACTAATGTTTTCGTCTTCCCACTATTTTTTTTTGCATAGCCTAAACTTTAAAAGAAACATAAACATAAATAGTTCTTATTCTGTAACAGGGTCGTATATCTACATCGAAGCCTCTCCACAAATACCTGGAGACGCAGCAAGGCTGTTTAGTGACTGGATGGAACCCAATGAAGTAGTTTGTATTCAGTTTTGGTATCACATGTACGGGTCAGACATTGGTAATCTGAGCATCTATTTAAAAACTAACCAGTCAGAAACAGTTGTTTGGACACTTTCGGGAAATCAGGGGGACCAGTGGAAGTTCGGACAAACAGCTTTAAACAGTCGAGATGCCTATAAGGTACGTTTCCCTGTATTTATCGTTACCGAGTACTTATGACTGCAAACTTTAAGTTTTGTTTATTGACATCTATAGTTCATGAAATCAAATGTATAGAGGTACTTTTGCGATCATTGAATGATATCATAACTATCATTATCGCTGTTATCACTACTCATATCGTTAATGCTATGGTCATCCTTTTTTCCATCGTCATTATTGTTTTTCACAAGTTTATCATTGAAGGAACGGTTGGCTATGGAAGCAGCGGTGATATAGCTCTGGATGATCTGACATTGCTTGATGGTAACTGTAAGACAATTATTACACAGAGTAAGTGATCTTCTGCAAAGTAAGATGTCTAGAAGCTAGTGGTTATTTATGATTTTTGTTTTCTTTTCGTTGTTGCTGTAGGAAGAGTGAATTAGAAATATTGCAAATTGATGTTTCTCATGATCCGTAATTGTAAATTTATATGTTGCTAGATAATTCCTTGCAACAAACAATCTTTCGACTAAAAATTGCGACTCAAGTTTTGCCGTTAACTTATTGGAAATTTCGCTGTACCAGCGCAATAGAAAGGCCAAACGCAAAGAGAGAGTTGCAGGAGACAAACATACGCCTTGGTTATAGCACAGTGAATATAAATAATTTACAGGGCAGTTTTTTTTCTTGGTCGGTATGTAACGATAATGAGGTCTTCCGACCTCTTTGCACTTTTAGAGAGTTTGGACTGTGACTTCAAAGGAGACACATGCGACTGGGAGGCTCAAGGAAGGTGGACCCTTTCAAAAGGTGTGCCATGATTGAAAATTTACCGTGGAGCACTCTTTATTTGAGAGTCGATTTGAACGGTTATTGCATGTCTTTAACAATTTCCGGACTCTGATAATTATTCTCTATAATTATCTCTTATCAGATGGTTCCTCTATTTTTCTTCGCCCTGAAGCATACGCGGTGCGTCATTCTCTATTTTCGCCTCCGAACATAAATACCAACGAATGGAAGTGTTTTCATCTTTGGTATTTCATCGGAGGCAACTACGGTTATGAAGGGTCGATAACAGTGCTATTAAAGATGTTAAAATCAAACCTAACGAGTTTACTTTTCTTCGCGGACATGGCCACATCTGAGGCAACATACACACAAACGCCGTTACCACAAAATTTCACAGATGCTCAGGTATTTACAAAATACACTCGTGTTGTAGCAGTAGATCTTTCATAGGTTTTACAAGCTTCTTATGAATTAGATTTATTTTAGATAAATTTGATATTTAAGCTTTTAGCTTAAAACTAATGTTTCACACTCAAGTGGTGCTAGTCTGCTATTGACAATGACATCATCTCATATCATTCTGTAGATCGAAATAGTGGGAACCAATGAATTGAAACTTCTGGCTATCAGACAAGTATCCTTTTCCAAAGATTCTTGTGAGCATATTCCTAAGCCAAGAAATGGTAAGTCTCCATCACGATTGATGGCGTCTATTCACGCGCATATTGTTCCGACTGTTGCGTTTCGAATAATGACTATGTAGCTCTAAATGTCAATAACAACGAAGGTTTCCTAATTGTTTGGCTCACGTCTGTACCACATTATTCGAAGTATATCATGACTATTATCTTTATAAAGAGACTAACAGCTATAAACAGAGCTTAAAGGATAACCACTTTCGTAACCGCAAAAAAAGTTTCACTCAAATATTCGATGTCGAATAATACAATATCAATTTACACGGCGTATAAGGTATTGAATTTGCATTAATAGAGTCGAAAGACATAGTTGCTAAATACGCCTTGCAAGGGCCTGCTTGAAACCGATTTTTTTCATATTTTATCATCATGTGATCTTTAGATTTGCATCAGCATAAACCTCTTGGAATGGAAAACAATGAAATCCTCGACAAGAAGATCACCTCATCTTCACAAGTTGACGAGGTTCATGCCGCCATCCAAGGAAGACTTCACTTCCAAGCAACCCCAGGCAAAGCAGGGTCTTGGTCGGCTGGTTCAGAGGACTTAACACCATGGCTTCAAGTTGATCTGAATATTCGGAACACAAGAGTTACTGGCGTTGCGACGCAAGGGAGAAACGGACCCTTCGCTCAGTGGGTTACGGAATATAAGCTCCAGTATAGCAATGATGGGGTAAGCTTCAATTACTACAGGGAACCCGGAAAAACCTCAGAAAAGGTACGTGCGAGATGTAATAAGACGTTCATCACGAATGCATGTCCAGTACAATTCAAAATTTTTGCAGTTTGTAAAATTCTGAGTATTGACGAAGCTGGTTCAAAGAGGCGGGAAAGACGGCTGTTGATATTAGGTTCGGTTGTCAGATGGAGAAACATGCAATTCATTTGTCAATGTGTGTTTCTTGGGAACAGTTCCACACGCTCGCGAAAAATAGATGATGTATTTCTTCATGACCAAGCGCTTATTTGCACAAATTATTTTTTACATCACTTATCCTCACATGACAATTCCCTAATAAGGCCATTTATCTAACGAACATTATCCCGTAAGAATTTTGTACATGAACAAGGCTTAGCACAGATTAGTCATATCTTTCCGAGCGATTGTTTAGGGGCTAAAATGTGTGTTGATTAACATCGTAGAACTTATTATTGGTATTTACAACACAAAATTAACATAATGCGATCTTTTGTCGACACAGCACTTTGCTGGAAACGCTGACCAGGATGCTGTTGTTTTTCATGAACTTAATCCACCAATCAGAGCACGTTACATCCGCTTTCGACCTGTGGCTTGGAACAAAGCAGCTTCAATGAGAGTTGAACTGTATCAGGGTGTGGAAGGCAAGTCAATTACTTATGGACGTTTAGTTCTTCTATCTTTTCTTTTCTGCGGAAACGCTTGGAATGAGATAGAATATTCGGTATCACTTCGCAAAAAAATGCAAACCAGTGTCGGTGTCTTTTTGTGTGTACAAATTATAGACACCATTGGCTAGAATAATGATGTATGTATATCCAAGGGAGCTCTCATAATTAACGCTGTCTAGAAGAATGTTATTTACAAGTCTATGGAAATGTTTTAATTCTCATAAAGATAGCTGTTCTCGAGACCATCGTGCACAGGTATGAGATCTCGGTTTGTTAGCTTGAACAGTGCTTGAAGTCAATAGCTTACCCTGAAAAGTTGGTGATTCATCGATAAGGATTGACAATGATCAGTAACATCGATGAAGTATTTTTCCTTACAATGATCTGCTTCATTACCGTTAGAGTGTAATAAAGCTCTGGGAATGGAAAACAGCGAAATCTCGAGTGGACAAATTCTTGCTTCTTCTCAATGGGATGGATATTCCACTGCAAGCCAGGGAAGATTATTCTTTCAAGCGACAGAGAGGAAACAGGGTGGATGGTCAGCTGGCAAAAAGAATGCAAAGCAATGGTTTCAAGTTGATCTGGGAGGTCAGTATGTTAAAATCACAGGTGTAGCAACACAAGGCAGGCAAGACCACGATGAGTGGGTAACCAGTTACAAACTGCGGTACGGGAATGACGGAGAGAGCTTCCAGAGCTTCAAGGAAGAAAGGGATCTCGAGGACAAAGTGAGTATAAAAATAGTCAATTAAATGTTTATCATGCAGATATGTTTTAGCAAACAATAATCAATGTCATGAAATTGTCATTTTTCAACTTCTGATAATGTTATCATCCATCTTAGATGTCAAGCGTTAAAACTCTCTCAGCTAATCAGTTTGTCAGAAAACCAGTTTGTTTGTCAGAAAAATCTCCGCCTTGGTCAGTTAATATCATCGGTGCTCATCGTCTTTTGTTTTTCTCTTTAATGAGTTGGAAAGTTAGACGAGTCTAATGTTTTGATATGCTATGAAGTCTTATTCACCAGTTCTCGTGTCGGGACCTTCTTAGCCGCGCACATGTTACCATATCCTATGCGGATATCCCATATCTATTGAAGTTATCTTCGTTTTAAAGAAGCCCTCTATTGTAACTAATCAACAAGTCTTACTTTTCATTCGTCTTATATAGGAATTTACTGGCAATGTGGACCGTGACAGCATTGTTCGTTATGAACTTTACCCAGCCATCAAAGCCCGTTACATCCGCCTTCAACCTCTTTCTTGGCATAATTGGATATCTATGAGGATGGAATTGTATGGCTGTTCAGAAGGTAGGCGAAGTATCAGCTTCTAAGTGAAAAGGAGTTTACTTTTTCTACGATATCTTTATCCGATACAGGTCCACTACCTTAAATAAAAGGTTCTAACCCTATTGCATACAGTTGCATACTCTTTCCTTTTTCTTTTTCAAATTTATTTGTAATCAGACTGAGGACAACTACGAGGGAACAATTGTTTAGAGGGTATTTAAACTTGGAAGATATCATTAGCAAGTATAACTCAAGAAAGTTTCGGCATAGATTATGATTTGGGATATTCATTTACCTGATTCGATTTCAATGAAACAAACAGAATGTCAAACGGATCTTGGCTTAAGAAAGAGAACTATTCCTGATGCACAGTTAAGTGCTTCATCGCAGCTGAATCATAACCATGCCGCATCTCAAGGAAGACTGGACTATGAAGGTGAAAGGTGGAGAACGTCAGCCTGGTCATCGCGCACTAACGATAAAAGTCAATGGCTCCAAATTGATCTTCGAAGTATCTACATCAAAGTAACCCGAGTGGCGACGCAGGGTCGAACCGGCTATTACAAGTACTGGCAGTGGGTAACACATTACATGCTGCAGTTCAGTGATGACGGAGAAAACTTTGCTTTCTTCAAGGAACAAGGAAAATCAACGGCAAAGGTAATACAATATTTTTTTACGGAAATGTTAGCGGTGTGTTCTGTTACAATGATAGATATTTAGACAAGCAAATTGCCGTTCTCTCAATTTAGGATTTTAGTGGCAACAACGACAGCAATACCGTTGTTCATAATGACTTAAACCCACCGATCAGAGCTCGTTACACCCGCTTTATCCCACAAGCTTGGTATGGCCATATATCGATGAGGGTGGAGCTCTATGGATGTCTGGAATATAATAGTAAAGGTGAGGAATGCAGGTTGGACTTAAAATAGGAACATCTCTTTACGAAAACAGCGAACGAAAATTATTCGACGAGTCCTGTAACTGTATCGATAGCACAGTGCAGCTTCTCATCACAAAGTAGTTTTATGTAGACAACGTCAAGTGTCAGCTCTATTTCTTCTATATTTATTTATATAAAAGCTCACTTAATGACTGAATGGCTGACTGACTAATATACTGACGGATCAACAAACTAGTTACCTGACAGAGTGGCTGATTGACTAGCGGACAGTGTCAGTACGACAAGTTATAACATAGGGTTTGAGCTAAATTTGGGCTTCGTTAACACATAATCCTACTTTATCAGTGAATTCTGCCAGCACATTGGATTTGTTAGGTCTTACCTCGGATATTCTGGCCTTGACTGCCTTTCTCCAAGATACGAGTTATGGCTTGACCGAACTTGCCTGATACGCCGCCCACGAGTTCCACCTGACGCAGTTAGGTATAGTAGCTATTATTGCAAATAAAATGTTTGGCATGGTCTTTACCCGCATTTACTCCATATAGTTTCAGTGAATGTATCCAAATGTCGACAAGCCCTTGGTATGCAAGACGGTATAATATCAGATGGACAAATCAGTGCCTCTTCGGAATATAATAGCGAACATGCTGCAATCCAAGCTAGGCTGCACCTTGCACCAATAACCGCAGACAAGGCTGGGTCTTGGTCAGCAGAGAGAAATAATTTAAATCAATGGTTGCAAGTGGATCTAGGAAGTCAGTACACGACGGTAATGCGAGTCGCAACGCAAGGAAGGCATGATGATAGCAACTGGGTGACAAGGTATAAGCTACAGTATGGCAATGACGGAGAAAAATTTCATTACTACAGGGGATCAGGCGAAATTTCAGTTAAGGTAATGTAATTAATGGATCTACTGCACTCACTGGTATTTCATTCAAACTTTCAGCCTTAATTCCGATCCAGAGACCCAAAACTTTAATCTTTTTAAGGTGCGAGAACAAATTCTATAGGTCATAACTCTCCATTTGTTTAATGTTTTTCATTCAAAAAGAATGGTCCTTTCCCCGTGGATATCACAATAACTTATCTAACCGTATGTTAAATACAAAATAATATGTCTAAAAAAGACGAAATCAGAACATACCACTTTTATAATTAATAATTATTCGCGTTCGAAAGAATCAAAAGTCGCAAGAGGAAGAAGAAGGTGGGTCACTCGCCTTCAGAAACTGCAAACTTCTCGCAGAATGCTTCAAATGAGAGATATAAATTTATTTAAGCAATTGCAACGATGAACATTGATAAACCATTAACGGTTCCTATACTTTTTTTAACCTAGGATTTTATTGGAAACTCTGATCGAGACACTGTCGTTTTTAGTGAACTAAACCCGCCAATCTATGCACGTTTTATCCGCTTTCGACCACAACATTGGTTTGGCCACATAGCTATGAGGGTAGAGGTCTATGGATGTCAAGGTGAGGAAGTATTAATGTTCTGAATAATGAAAAAAATGCAAAAAACATACGACTTTATGCATTATTTTCATAATCTTTCAACTTTTATTTAGTCCCCTATATTGTTCTTTAATTCCTTCTACCACACCTCCTGCAGTGCACTAGCATTTTTTGCATGTGCTCGATTGCTGTCAATGTTTGTAACTGCGGGTCAGGATTGCGTCAACAGTTGTGATTTACCAACAATCCGTGCTTGTTTGTTGTTGTTGTTGCTTTTTTAGTCTGTTTTTGATTGTTTGTTTGTTTGTTTTTTTTTTACCATGGAATTTGAGGATGAATGTAAGTACCAAGAATTTTCATAGATTTCTTGAAACCCTCAGAATGTACGAAACCTCTCGGCGTGGGCAGTGGTGCGATATTTGAAAGACAAATGAGTTCTTCTTCCCAACTGGACGATGCTCATGCCGCTGTGCAAGGAAGACTCAACTCCAGGCCAACTGAGGACAAAGGAGGATCCTGGTCCGCTGCTTCGAACAACCGCAACCAATGGCTTGAGATTGATCTGGACAGTCAGAACATCAATGTGACCCGCGTAGCCACTCAAGGAAGACATGATTCCAGCCAGTGGGTGACGAAGTACAAGCTGCAGTACAGTAAAGATGGTGTAAACTTCCAATATTACAAAGAGCCAATGGAAACTGCGCATAAGGTGGCACTTATTTGTTCACAGACAAGTTTACTTCAGTTTCCTTTTCAAATTCCCTTTAATCATCTTTATTTGCCAAACACCGAATTTCCGTCGCATTAGTGTATTTTTTCGCCTTTAACCTGTAGTTATGATGCCCTACAGTCAATGCTAAGTTTCGTAACACCTTAGAATACTGATTACAAAGATGAATTGTCTATTAGATAGGTAGAAAGAAACAGATTACACCTTGTTATAAGGAAAGAGGTGAGACTACTTCACATTTAATATCTCGACAGTGGTTTAGCGTGGTGTGTACTCTCATCGATGACGATTTCGTCATCCCAGGGGTCAAAATGTTGATTGTCGATGCTTGACTGTCGATTTGTTTTCTTACCACATATCGACGTCAAACAAAACGATTCTTTCAGTGCGTGACCATTGCGTGACACTTCAACACGAGCTTCTGTAATGCTGAGCTCTGTACTCTTATCGACAACGGCAAAAGGGCTGATGAGATTGCGATGTTACTGCCAATTGTGGTAAAATTAGGATTCCACGTGAGTTCGGTAACAAAGTAGTACGCTTTTTTCTTAAAAATGTATACTTTAACCCTAAATATCACGATTATCGAGATTATAAAGAGTACAATTTTTAGCTGAGACGGCACTCCATACTATTTTCAATCTGTAGATTTTTGATGGAAACGTTGAGCAACACGCCGTTGTTTATAATGAACTTGTCCCGCCTATCAAAGCACGTTTCATCCGTTTTCGGCCCGTTGACTGGTATGGTCATATATCAATGAGAGTAGAACTTTATGGATGTCAAGGTAATTTATGATGTGTTTCCTTCCTAAAGACTCTCATTCAATTCATCAAGCGACCAAATAATCGAATTCAGACTTGTTAGGTTCGGTCTAGGATGTCTATGATACCTCCACCTATAGCAAAGGGTGCGAAGTGAATCCGAGATCGTCTTTTTGCCGAGTAAGTCTTGATATCGAGGCATTGCAAGGAAGCATATGTATTTTGGTACTTGCCTGCTAGTATAAGGATATGGTATCTCAAAGTGTCTTTTCCACCCTTTAGATGACCGTCCCTGTGACACATCAGTAGACTGGTGTGGATGGAAAAACGAACGTGGCTGGAAAAGTATCAAACATAAAGATCTTGATCAAGTCTATCAGAATGAAGGTGGCGGTGGTAAAGGTTCGCAATTACTTCTTCAGAAGCTTTATAAGAATTAGATGTCTTTTGTTTTGATAACAAAATATTTTAGTATTTGTAAAAGACATCGAAAAAGAGATAACGATAGCGCTACTTTATGTATTATTTTGCTTCCGCTATGCTTTTTCCGTCCAAGGTTTTAGTGACATCAACAACTTCGAGGTCCTTCTCCCTGACAGCGAGTACGGTTACATATCATTATCTGATGTGATACTGGATGAATGCTGTTTTACCATTTGCTTCTGGTTGAAAACCGCTAGCAGCGGCTTCTATATAGAATACAATAATGCAGGATCAGCCAAAGAGAACAAGACTCTAGTTTTTGGAATCTATTGTGGAAACAACACATTTTCCCTTCAAAGCGGGAGCGAAAGGAGGTATCAAAGTGGAATCAGTGCAAGGTTGCTTCTTGTCTTACATTTGATTCACAACCATTGCAATTACCCTAACAGAGATGAAGCCTGAAAATTATAACTCGTTGGCAAGTTAACTGCCTAGAACCGCAGAACCTCAGTCTCTCTGTTTCTTCATTCAAAGCTTATGAAATAGTGTCAGTCAGTATTGAGTGTGATATGCTATCTGTAATTACCATTTACCGAATGTTGCAACAAAAAAGAATGAAGAGAAATTATAAATAAGGAAAAGCTAAAAATTTTCCACTCAACTAAAAATTTTCATTTGAATCAAACAAAACTTAAAACATAATCAAATAAGTCTTCAAACAAATCCAATAGGGAAGAAATGGGAAGTTTTCTTTGGGTGAATATGAACAGTGTCCTTCCATCTTCCTGCACAGCGAGCAGTCAATGGACGTTATGGACTCCACCTGGCACCACGTGTGTGTCTCCTGGGATGGGAGAGTTGGGCTACTTGCAGTTTTCAAGGATGGTCATATAAATTTCAAGTTAAATGACTTTATGGGGCCCCTACTTCAGAAGCCGAATGAAGGTAAGTAGAAGACATATACTATTTTTCTTAGGGGCTATGGGTGAGGGACCTTCTGTGCAATCTTTTTTTTTTTTCCGGATATGAACGGGTTCAACGAGGGAATTAATGCTAGATGATATTTCAATTTTAGGTTTGATAATGGCAATCATTTTGCGAAGTTAACTTATTGCTTGCGGTTAAAACATGAGAGGCCCATGATAAAGGAGGAGCTCTTCAATCAAATAACTCAGTCACTTTCACCCTTTGCTCCTATCGACCCGTGGACAACATGCTTTGCATCTTTTGATCCGCTTAAACGAATTTACCTAGAGAAAAATGTGTTTTAATTTGCAAATACAGGAATCGTGACGATTGGTTTTAGGAATATAAATGAAACTGCTTCTACTGTTCTTGGTAAACTCAGTGGCTTCAATATTTGGAGTACCTTGGTCACAACAGAGGAGATACTGCGCATGTCAAACGGATGTGGCACGGAAGCTGGCAATGCGATGGCCTGGGGAAAAGTTAGAAATGGGCTGATTGGGGAAGTGGAGATGAAATCACTTCCAACTTGCAACGATGGAAAACGTAAGGCATACTTTAATAACTTCATCATTGTCATCGTTGTAAGCCAAACACTAAGATCACTTTTGTTGTTGTTTTGGTTTTCGTTTTAATAATAATCTCTTTATAAACGTGTTTCATTCCATCAATATAAAAGGATAGTTTGATAGAAGAGCCATCTCCATGTCTGTTGCTTAATTTTATGATTTGTCTTTTCTTATTTTGTTTTCCTTGTGGTTATTGACATTATTTCCTTTTCCGTTCTTTACTCTCTTTAATGGTGATATCTCCTCGAAGGTAAATCACTCGTGTCAACCAGTAGTCGAACAAAAATCATCTCTATTCAGTTAGTCTAGTTCTCTGTCATGACCTATTCAAACTAATGACGACAAGGAGTTTTTTTGACACAGGATTGCCTCAGTCTTCGGCTGGCAGGAGGTGATTCTGGGTTTTAATGAAATTGCAGCATGATCAGCGCAGAATACTACAAGTCTCTAATATGTTGTGGGTCAAAAGTTTTTTTATCAGCGTTGCTTTGGTCTTTTAAATGAAATTTGAAGGAATGCGCGATCCTTTTTATCACACGCGTGTATCATTTGCCACACTCAAAATTCATAATCAGGATCACAAACATTGTGATTGTATGACCAACAGGTGCCAGGCTTGTGGTAGATACCGTCGATTTGGAGCCAAATGGGACCGCAGTTCTTGTGAGCCAGACATACA
Source organism: Pocillopora verrucosa (assembly GCF_036669915.1). NCBI lineage: Eukaryota > Metazoa > Cnidaria > Anthozoa > Scleractinia > Pocilloporidae > Pocillopora > Pocillopora verrucosa. The sequence goes on along the minus strand of NC_089315.1, from coordinate 26,768,011 downwards.
ATAGATCAAGTGACGGGAAAAGCAGATGCTTGAGGTTTCGCTATATGCTGCGGGGATCTGGAGATAAAACGTTGACAATTTTCCAGAAAACAGGAATTTATCGTGAAATACCCATCTGGACTTGGAAAGGCAACTCTGGCCGGGACTGGATTTATGGTGAAGTTCCGCTGACCTCTACTACGAAGTTTAAGGTAATATCAAAACTGCGGAACTTACTTTAATTTACCATGGCTACCACAGAGCCTTTTGGTGTCCTCGCACTACAATGATCATGCAGGCCATTAATTTTCTCTGGTCATTTAATGGTATTACTGAAAAACGTCTTCCACAATACCTAAAGGTAAATTAACAAACTTCTTTTCCTTTTTTTTAGATTTTGATCAAAGCTCAAAAAAGCAGGGAGAAAGACTTGATTGCTTTAACAGGGATATATGTCAAAGAGGGACTCGATTGCAAACTTAGGCCGCTGTCGGCAAAACAAGGTAACTCGTTTACATGTACCCTGCCTTGCATTATTACCTTATGTTATATGATCTTTTTATAGTGGCTGATAAAATTGGCTTAAAATTTCAAAGGAGGAAAGACTGCATTACTTTTAGCCCGCTTTCCAAGGATCTTTTCTTTTATAACTCCATCGGAACTAAGTTGACCATTCGTTTGTTCATATATAATCTTTCTATATATTTCTATTTACAGCTTGTAATGAGGATTTAACTGATCCATCAGGATATCTCTTTTCACCGGCCTATTCCGGTGATGTTCTTGATGATATCGCTTGCACGTGGAACATTACCGTTCCACGCAATAACAATATTCGCTTGGAATTCCGAGATTTCCGTCTTCCAGACCATCCCACATGTAAGGGCTGTGATCTTCAAATTTTCGATGGAAGTGAAACGTCTGCTCCTGCGATAGGTCGATTCTGCGGATATATGTATCCTCCTATTTTCATTTCTTCATCAAATAATCTCAGGATTGTTCTGCGTTGTGCTGCCAATCCCTACACAGCAAGATTCAAGATTTTGTATAACTCCACGGCTGGTATGAAACGCTACATTTCTTTGAATTTTTTTTGCAACCAAGCATTTTTTTTGGACCTTCCACTTTCAGAGCTCTTATGAAAAATGCGATAAAATAATGGCATGCACTTGTCACGTCATAACTTCATGTTATTGTTTACTTTTCAATTCTTTAGCTCACAAGAGTTTAGAGTCGTCCTGCTCACTACAGCAAGGTACACAAAGAATCTTCAGCTAATTTCCGTTCCTTTTTTTCCCTTTGAATTTGTGCCTACATTTTGTGAGACTGTATGAATTATTATCTCATATACCTCACTGTCGCAAATAACTCCTATTTAAGTCAAGTTTTGTTAGCTGTATAAAAATTAATGAAAAGGAGCTAACTAATTTAGTCTTTCTTCAGCCTTTTGTTCCAAAACTAAAAGTATTTCGGTGCTTCTGTTTTACTTCAACTTGCAAATGAGGATCTTAACTTACTCGCCTATCAATCAATGCCAATAACCTTGTGTTTTACAATGCGTCCCAGAATGCCCAGCAAGCTGCAAATGTGAAGAGTTTGGTGGACAAGAAGATAAGAAGATACTGGTGACCGGAGAAGACTTACTTAATGTACCGAATCACCTTCCAACAAACGTTGGAGCAGTGTATGTGATATTTGGGGTCCTTTTTATCTTTAATGGCCTCTTTGTTTTATCGTCTTTTCTTTCCGAACAACGAAATTGCTAGTTCTTTCCTCCTGTTTCGCTAAATAACTGATATTCTTTTTATATGTTTAAAAGGTTTTTTGGCCAAAATCGGATCTCCCAATTGCGCGAGGAGGACTTCATAAACCTCTTGAAATTAGAATATATGTAAGTAAACCTATTACTTTTGTTTAAGATTGTTCATTACTTTATTGCAGCGACTGTATTAATCTTAAACATTTTTCTGTAGCTAATGAGGATTATGGTTGAGAAAACCATTCGATTTTTTTAACCAACGCCTTGATTGACAAATTTCGGGCGAAAGAAGTTTTCCCAGTACCTTCTGGACTGAGATGAAAACAAATTTCTCAGTTTAAAACTCAATGTCCTTAATTTGAGCTTAAAGCTGTTGTGTTACCGATTTATAACAGTTCTCATCTCTCTCTTCCCCTTCCTCAGCGATTTAAGCTTCAATTCACTGCTTCACGTGGATGAAGACAGCTTTCAAAATGTGACATCCGTCAAGACACTGTAAGTATCAATCGAATAGTCATTTATTTCATAGTGACAGAGCAACTTTTCTGCCCCGTAGTCTGGTGCAAAGTCGATGATCACATTTGTCTCAGCAATCGATATTTCTTTTCTTTTTGTCGCAGGAGACTTGATTTTAACTTTCTTCGAGCTCTTCCTGTTGGGGCCTTGAAGGGACTACCCAATTTACGCGTACTGTGAGTTTCATGTGAACAATGTTATTCTTGTCCTATGTGTTCCCCTTGGGACATAAATGTGCTTAGGTCGAACTTTGCACTTTGGAAAGAGAGAAGGAGAGTACGGGGAAAGGGGTTTTATGTTATGACCTATTTTAAAGTGAGTAAAAGAGATTGATTGTTTTATTTCAGTGACTTAGGACGGAACCTTCTTCGGGTTGTATTCGGCGAGATGCTCGATGGACTTTCGAATTTGGAAGTTTTGTATGTACTCATTTTCACTATTCTGATAGTTTTAAGTCTATGATAATTAGCTTAATCACCTCACCTCTCTGTTTTGTTTGCAGGAGTTTTCGCTCTAACCAGATCGAGCTGCTGGAATACGGTGCTTTTAAGAACAAAAGCAATATGACTCATCTGTAAGTGCACTAAAATGGTCTCCAGCTCACTCAGGTCACACTTGGTCACTCAGTATTTACTAACACCAGTTGATTTTGAATGTCATCGGAATAAAAATCAATGGAAAACATGTGACCGGCCAATGGAACCATGGGCCTGATTTCCTTAAGAGTGGGTAGCTCTATACAATGGATAAATTTATATCTGGTGGATAGCACAGTATGTTTTGTCAACGCTTATACGCTGGACAGCTATTTATCGATTGGATAGCATTATCCGCCCTTTGAAAAGCTAGGCTCTATTTTTTCTGCCAATCAGCAGATACATGTTTCTTTCTTTTAATTTTTTTTTTTTATTTTTCATTTTCCAACAATATTATTCTTGTGTACATTTAGGTACCTACAACATAACAAACTCAAAGAAGTGTCAAATGGGATGTTCAAAGACCTTATGAATTTGAAAGTATTGTGAGTGAATTTTGATATCATAGTCAGCACAAATCCTATGGAAAGGGACAATAGTATGACTATATTGCTGTATTTGTTATATGGTTGTTCTATTTAAAACACAAGGACGTCGTATATTACATGTTTTGAATTTTTTATCTTAATGAATTATAAATTGCTTTTATCCCTCATTTTCGAAGGATATCAAATTTAAGTCAGGTTTCCATTGAAAAAAAATATAATAATAATAATTATACATATGTAATATATATATTTTTTTATCAGACCTCGAGACATGATGATATTATCTTTCAGCTGACATAGCTAATCTTTTGTTGTTGTCGTTATTATTGTTGTTTTTATTAATCACTGGCGAGACATTTCCTTAATTTTCTTAATTATGTGCTTTTTCTTACCGTGATCTGTTTGAAATCTCCAGAAATCTTAGCAGGAACAAATTAACAACTGTTTCGAAGGAAACCTTTCAAGGGTTGAAGTCACTCGAATATTTGTAAGTGTACAATGTTGCTGAGAAAAAGTAAATTATCCATTTCCCTTTCGTTTGTACCTGACAGGAGAGCTGTATTCACATTTTGTTAGTTACTTAATGATTTGATTTTCAGCGAAATAGTAATGAAAATATAAAGTTAAATTATATTGAAAACCCTTCTACCACAACTATTCAAGTATTTACTGCAGTTGATGAATGGTTGATCACTTTTCAACTCAGTCATAAAGGAAGATCAATGATACACTGCGCGAAATGATTTTTTCCACCATCAACCAAGTTGCACAATGATTTGAGAGAGAAAAGAGAGAGAGTATTATTTTATAAAAATTTGAGATCAGCGAAATTCGTTATTTTCATGTTGTGATTGAATAATTAAACGCATAATTCAATTTGATGTGAATTTCTTATGCATCAGTTGAGTCGATATTGGGACACAACGGAAAGTGAATCAGTTATTCTTGTTTACTTTGTTGTGCATTAATTCAGGTACCTGGGTGGCAACAAACTTACCAGAGTACCTCCAGACGTATTCAATGACCTCAAGAAGCTCAGATATTTGTGAGTGATTTGCTTTTCAATCTTCATCAGTCTAAGTTGCGTAAAATCTAAAGGCAGCTCATTGTACCAACAAACAAAAACTTGATCATGATTTTTTTTACTTAATAAAGGAAAATTTTCTAAATCAACTATATATTTCCCACTTTAGGATTATGGGTTAAAGTCACTGCTCTTTTGAAATTAATTCATTTTTAAGGCCCTTTTTAATATCCAGACGTTCGACCGTTCCCCCGTTGTAAAATGACGCATTCAGAATTTTGTGAATTGTCGTATAAGAAAGCAAGATTAAATTATTAAAGAAATAAAGGTGAGGTTTCCCTATTTTGCAATTTCAACAGGAGACTAGATCACTTCATACTCTGTTGTTACGCCAAGAAGTCAATTGAAGGAGTTGCTTGCGATTCCCCAGTCAATGAATTCTCGAGCTGCGATGACCTCATGAAAAACAAAACTCTTCAAACTTGTATCTGGATTCTGGGAATCTTCGCCTTCTTTGGTAACCTGTTTGTCATAATATGGCGAATCATCGATAAAGAGGAGAACAGAGTCCACTCATTCTTATTGACAAATCTAGCATTTGCCGACATGTTCATGGGTGTCTACTTGCTGGCAATTGCCATAATGGACGCAAGGTGGCAAGGTGAATATTTCAAGCATGACCATGAATGGAGATCTGGTTGGGGTTGTCGAATCATTGGAGTTTTATCGATGCTTTCCAGTGAGGTATCTGTACTAATTCTAACAATCATCACCACGGAAAGATTTATTGCAATCGTCTTCCCTTTCAAATTCAAACGCCTGACCATCAGATCCGCTGTATTCACCTGCACAGGAGCGTGGATATTTGGAATAGTTATCTCAGTGATTCCCATAACCGGAATAAACTATTTTTACGATCAAAACGGTGATTTTGGTTTTTACAGTCGTTCAGCCAGTTTGCCTTCCTCTTCAACTGTCTGAGGGAACCCGGCCGCTTGGCAATACTCTGCCTCCTTCTTCATTGGGATGAATTCTATTTCTTTTACCTTTATCCTGGTGGCTTATATCTCAATGTTTTTGACGGTGAAGCGGGTAACCCATTCTATTCGATCGACGAATTTAAACAGAGAATCCGCTATGGCCAAGAGACTTGTTTTCATAGTCATGACAGACTTCTGCTGCTGGATGCCCATAATAATCATCAGCATTTTGTCTCTGACAGAAAATTTTAATGATCCAGACAAAATTGCTTACGTGTGGATTGCAGTGTTTGTTCTTCCCCTCAACTCTTCCCTCAATCCAATCCTTTACACGTTTTCCACCGATAGAGTAAAACGTAGCTTTAGCCAGAAGGGGAAAAATGTCACTGGTTTCGTTATGAGACCTTGAACAGACCTACAGAAGGTGGGTATTTCTGTTAAGGAATAGTTTGGTGATCCTATTCTGAATGCTGTCTTCATCTTAAAGATTTGAAGCCGTAGAAATTATCTTATTCAGCCGTAATTTAAGTGTGCTACTATTTCATCGTATTCACTCTCAAAAGACTGCTGCAAAAACAGCGAAAGCAAAAATAAGTGTGGGACAAACCATCTGGAAGCATTTTCAATTGAAGCCTTCTCACACACGTTACACGACACATCAGAGCCAACCTAACTAAATTATTTAGTGATTGTTCAAAAATTATTCTAAACTGTCAATTTATATGGTGTGTTCCAATCACCTTCAAAAACTCCCTTTTTCTTTTCCACCTTGAAACGTACCTTTGTTCATGATCAGTATCCTTTTATCTTTTCTTCTGAAGATCGATTGTCCTGTTCCTCGAACATATCTGGAAAACGTTGCTCTCTAAAGTCCTTTCAATTTCCAGCCCCAAGCCAAAAGCAAGGGTATTGAAAAAGCCGGAGGTCGGCGTGTTGTCGTTCACGCTAATCTAAAGCTGATTGAAAGAGTAAATATCTTCAAAGATGATACGCTGGAAGAAAATCCATGGTAAGTACTTCTTTGTGAAAACCAAAATGGCGCTTTCGTGGCTACCGACCAGTGAAGATAAAGTTACGAGACTTGATCCATCATGTAGGTCTTTGTTCCGCTCAAGCTATCTTAAGATCGCATCCATTTTCAGAGAGGCAATTGCAAGAACCAATCATGTGCTATATATTTATTAATAGCTAGCAATCACTCTCCGTGGGCGTTTAGGAACATTTACCTCGATCAAGGGAGAGCCCTTGGAGTGAGGCTTATTTGACGAATACATTATTTCTCCCTTCATATATTACAGGATGCTCTACATAAAGACCTTTCTCATGCTTATTTCTTGAACTTTTCTTAAAGTGTGAAATTAATCTTGTTCTGATTACTTTTTCTATCAACCAATCTTGCGCAAGGATCTTGAATGTCTTACAAAAATTGGCAAGTAGTACACCCTGTGTCACTTACCTTGGACTTACAATTGCAATGCATGACATGTAAAAATGAGTATAAGCTTCACGTCACCTCTCGCTGTTACAGGGTTATGTTACAGCTTGGTGCGAGGAAGGAGGTGTTCTCAATGTGGTGTTGCTAAAGTACTTTGGAAAAGAAATGAAGGAGGACTGGAATCGGGAAGTGAGTGTAGTGCAGAGCCTCTCCTGTGACGAGCAGCCTCTGTCCAATGTGTTACACTATCGATGGCACAACAAAAGTAAGTGACCGTAATCAGTTTTTTCAATTTAACCATCAGTTTTTAGAATTGCCATAATTTGTTGTACCATTTTTAAATCCTAGGTTACTTACTGCTCTATATTCCATAGAAGTAGTTTTTCACTTTGTTGTTGTTGGAAAATCAGGATCTGTGACATTCACAATGCCACAGTAGGGACCTTTTTTATCGATTTCATAGGTGCTGTGCTGAACCTCTGAAGCTATTTTTTCGTTTATTTCTTTAGCTAGCGACCTGAATATCGAGCAAGGCACGACGAAGATCAATGCTTTACGAGGAAAAAGTTTGTAAGTTGTTAATGAATTAGAGCTTTATTACCAAACATATTGAAATCACCATACATTTGATAACAAGTAAAATTACGGATTTTGAATCCTGCGTTTCCATTTTTTTCTAAAAGCCTGATATGTTTCGACTATGTGTCGAGTTCAAACTCTTGAAGATTTGATTTGTGAGAAAGGAACTGTCATCGACTTCGAGTCAATTTGTGCGGTAGCTTGTGACGTATTAGGTGCAATAGAAGGACTACAGGGACTTGGAATACTTCATAATAACATCACAACACGCAACATTCTGATCAGGACCGGGCCCTAGGTAAGTGAAGTGGTTAAATTATTTCACTACTCTCAATAACTCTCCTCTAGTTAAGGAAATTCAGTTAAAAAAATAACCTACTCATAGCGTGTTGCTGTGACCGGCAAGTGTCGCATATGTACATATATCGATTATATGTTGGGCTACTGCAGACTTTGTCCTTCATATCGAAAAGTCGACCAATTATGATTGTTCCTTATTCAAAGGTTGCTTCACTTTGAAAGTCCTCGTAGTTTACACACACACGTTTCTTCGAGCTTTTGGGGATATTTCGTGAGAGACAAAGTACATTTCACTTGCATTGCTTTTTCCGCAGTACTATATGGCCTATCTCTGATTGAATAGAAATCAGGACATGAAAATGTCCAGTGGCGGAAAAATGTTCTTTGGTTTTAACAAAGAGTGTAGAATAATACAATGGAGATGCGTTGTTCCTAGGTCGAGTCCTTCCCGGATCAGTAAATGGGTTTCGTGTTTCCGGATAGTCCTTGTTCTACACTTAGACCAGGGTTGTTAAATTGCCAACCTGATGTGCCTTCTGCCCGTTGAGGTTTTCCATCAAGTTCCTTGTGATATGGTCTATTATAAGTTTTTTGAATATTTGAACGCATGTTTAATTACAGAGACGTAAAGAAAACCACTGAGTCAGTCATAACTCTGCCACCCTTCTAGGCCCATTTATTGTTTGTATTGTTTTGAGTTGGAGATAAGTTATGGTTTATGACCTCCATGCATTTCTTTTCATAGATTCCTCCAATACAAAGCAGTCTTAGGTGGCCTTTCTCTCGTGCATCCAACTGTGAATGGAGAGGGGAAAACCCGCGTTGCACAAAAAAAAACCAAGCTCTTGGATGAACAGGAGTTGTTTTGGTAGCCATCTTGAGCAGTTTGGACAGTTGTTGGCCACACTACTAGGACACTGTCACGGCTCTTGTGAACAGTTAAAGGTGAACATCGATAAGTTTTATTAAGTTAAATTTTTTACTCCTTGGACAGTGATTAAAGATACACAGTGACTCTGGCATATATCTTATCTTTTTTTTTTTCAATACTACATGAAATTATGGAATCTCTGCTTTGAGGAAACACCAGAGAAGAGGCCTACAGCGTCTAGCCTGCGAGAACTCTTGGAAGAGGTCGGGTTGCACAAGGGTTTCAGCATGATTCATTTGTTTGATCTACCATAACGGGCAAAAACACTAAATCAGCTAATATAATAACATAGATTGGGCTGAGCTTTGAAAAATCAAACAATGTGTGCCCCCCCCTGCAGCAATGAAGGGTACAAGCCTTATCCAAAAAGCCATGTTTATCTCGTCAATAACGGTTAGAATGCATCTACAACAACAGCGCATTAGTATTCTGCTTGTAAATAGTTAAACCTTTGTAGAGTCATATTTGGTACGGAAGGTGTATTCTGTTAGTGAAAAAAAAAGTATTTTGAAAATGCTCATTTGTGCTCAAGAACCATCTTGTAATCTGCACCCACTTGTTACTTTAATCGTTCTTGTTGTAATAAGATTGATTGTGAAATAAAACTAGCACTTTGCACACCTGATTTAGTTCAACAGAAAACACAACTGCCTTCTACATTCCTCCACATGAATTAAACACCTCTAATGTATTAACTTTTGATATATGTAGTGACCCTAAAAAAAGTTTGAAAGGATTGCTGAAACAAAGGTAATGCGTTCTATTTAGGTTTAAGTTGGACGGTACGTAATACTTTCATATTTTGAGAGCAAAATAATTCCCTCTAGACATATTTACAACCAAGATTGTTACTCTCACTTGGCGTCTGGTGTAGTCCTCAGACCTCTACTGAACATTCGTTTTAACTCCAAGTACAAACGAAAAAGACCCACAATGTCCCAATTTTCAGCTCTCGTAATGCTCCGGATCGCCACTTAGTTAACAACCAAACATCCAGACGGAAGCTGTTTAATATGCTTTTAATGTCCGCCAATCATTCTTTAACAGTTCGTTCACGAATCACCAGGGCAAGAACAAAGGAACACAGGACTCGTGGTTGCTTAATTATGGCATTGTTCTGCCCCTTTGAAGTTGCCCTTGCGGTTCCGATTCAAAGTTTTCTCTCTTTCCCCAGCGAATATAACACGAACTTTATTCTCCACAATTTTCTTTGGGTTTACAGTAGGATTCCCAAGTAAAAATGAAGAAGCAGATTCAACCACAAGAGGAAGCAGTTTTAGGGAAGAAGGGCCACTTGACTTTTCACCGTTATTGACGGAGGCACTACTTGTCTGTTATTGCATTGGGATTATGC